>NC_045541.1:177151259-177246259 GCF_009769535.1 Thamnophis elegans
TTGGGGAGGAAGATGGGCCAGTCCTGGAGTCTGGGGAAAGCTCTGATGAGGGCTCTGTGTCGGAGGCAGAGAGGGGGCCAGGGCCCTCTGACAGTTATCAGCTGCCTTCAGAGTCAGAGTTCAGTGAGGCAGAAGAACAGCTGGAGCCTGTTCCCAGTGCGCACATGTGCAGAGTTGCCAGACAGAGGGAACAGCTAAAGAACAAGGGCCGACTCGGGAGTAAAGCCACAGGTGAATCGTACCTCCCATAGGGAATCAAGAAGAGCAAAAAGGGGAGGGGAGGGGAGTTTGCAGGAGACAATTAGTTCAACTCCTTAGGGCAGTGGTTCCCAAAATTGGCAACTTTAAGACTTGTGGACTTCAACTCCCAGAATTCTCCAGCCAGCTCTCAGAATTCTGGGAGTTGAAGTCCACAAGTCTTAAAGTTGCCAAGTTTGGGAACCACTGCCTTAGGGTGAGGGTCTGTTTAGCAGGCGATGCTTGGCAAGAAGTCTGCCATTGAGTGGAGTTTGGAAGATATCCGCCTTGCAGCTCTCCAAGCCTGATAAAAGCCTGCAGTTGTAAATTCACCCTTGAAAGGCTGTTGGCCGGGACTTTGTTGGAGAGGAATTAACTTTAAACTAAATAAAAGAGGCTTTATCGGGACGGCTTCATGGTCTTGGGAGGCCTAGGTCAGAACAATTAGTACTAGGAGGGGGTGAGATTTGTGGGGAGGAGGGGGGGAAGAGGGACGAGGAGGAGGAGGATGCTACCTATTTAAGGTAATGAAATGTCTGCAAGAAAACAGCCAAGCTCAGAGAACACCAAGGCGTGTATAAAATCTGATAAATTTAATCAGGATTCTGATTGAATCAGCAGCCTTTTCTCCAGAAATCTGTTCCCTGAAGGATTTACAGATAGTCCTCGGCTTACAACTTCAATTGGGTCCAAAATTTCTGTTGCTAAATGAGACATTGGTTAACTGACGTTTTGCTCCATTTTAGGCTCTTTCTTGCCACCGTTGTCACAGACCTTATCTGGCTTGGAGAGTTGCCAGGCCAATATCTGCAAAACTTGGCAAGGAGTCTCGGAGAGTCACGAAGCAATTAAGCGAACTAATTGTCTCCTGCAAACTCCATTCCCCTGTCGCTCCTCTTTTATTCCCTCTGGGAGGGGCCATTCACCATCCACCCATGCCTTTATTCCCGAGTCAGCCCTTGTTCCTTAGCTGTTCCCTTCGTCTGGCAACTCTGCACATGCGCACACTGGGAACAGGCTCCAGCTGTTCTTCTGCCGCACTGATGTCTGACTCCGAAGGCAGCTGAAAACTGGCATATGTCTCTGCCCCCGTCTCTGCCCCCCTCCGAGAACCCTCATCCGAGCCTTCCCCAGACTCCAGGACTGGCCCAGGTTCCTCCCCAACCTCCTCACTCTCCGAATCTGCTCCCAGCTCTTCTGGCTTCAGGCAAGCCACAACAGTCTGTTGCATCTTCAAATTGTTGCTAAGCAACCAGTCATAAATCGAGGACAACCTGCACTCTGTTCCCCCCCCCCACACACACACATTTCTATTTTTCAGCCTCTCAGAAGTGCCTCTCCTCTTTCCCCAGCAATTTAAAAATGGAGGTCTTATGAAGAAAGGGTAGTGCATTTTTGACCTGTGGACTTCAACTCCCAGAATCCCTAAGCCGACTCAGGAATTCTGGGAGTCGAAGTCCACACAGGTGTAAAGTGGCCCACTCCTGATCATTTGAATGGAAGCATCGCTGCTCCAAAAGGCTGAATCCTGATCCATCTCCTTGAACTCCAGAGGACCTAAACAAGGGAAGGGGAGGAATATTAGAGGGTAGCCTTCAGGATGATTTGCAGGCGAGGAGTTTGTTCAGAGTGGAAAAATATGTTCTGTTTCTAATCTTAAACAAACTGTTTATCTCCAAAATGTTCTGCCAGACTATTGCCGTAAAAGAACCAGGAGTGTTTTACTTGGTCTGAGTTTGGGAACCAGGCATGTCTTGAGGCTAGTGTGGCTTGTGTCTGCCTTGCAACTGCCTCCTCTGCGTGACCCCTGTGCTTCTGTGCCTCTTTGTCCGTCCCCCCCTCCATGTACCATTGCTAAGGAAATCCCCCCCTCGCCCCCCCACACAATCCTTGTTTCTTTCCTGCTTTTATTTCTCCATCCCAGCCAAGATTCAGCCTGGGGGCCCTGGTTTGTTTGTTTTTTTTCCCCTTCCATCAACACAAATGACATGATAGCAGCCTTCCAATATCACAGGGGTTGCCACAAAGTCGAGGGAGTCAAGCTATTTTCCAAAGCACCCGAGGACAGAACAAGTGTGCAGCAGCTGCCAAAAAAGCCAACACAGTTCTAGGCCACATAAACAGAGGAATAGAATCAAGATCATATGAAGTGTTAATGCCACTTTATAAGGCCTTGGTAAGGCCACACTTGGAATATCTTGCATTCAGTTTTGGTCACCACGATGTAGAAAAGATGTGGAGACTCTAGAAAGAGTGCAGAGAAGAGCAACAAAGAGGATTAAGGGACTGGAGGCTCAAACAGGAAGAACGGTTGCAAGAACTGGGTGTGTCTAGTTTAATGAAAAGAAGGATGAGGAGAGACATGATAGCAGTCTTCCAATATCTCAGGGGTTGCCACGAAGAAGAGGGAGTCAAACTATTCTCCAAGGCACCTGAGGGAAGGACAAGAAGCAATGGGTGGAAACTAATCAAGGAGAGAAGCAACCTAGAACTAAGAAGAAATTTCCTGACAATGAGAACAATTAATCAGTGGAACAGAAGTTGCCTCCAGAGGTTGTGAATGCCCCAACACTGGAAGTCTTTAAGAAGGTGTTGGATAGCCATTTGTCAGAAGTGGTGTAGGGTTTCCTGCCTAGGCAGGTCGTTGGACTAGAAGACCTCCAAAGTCCCTTCCATTTTTATTATTCTATTCTAAATATCCAGAAGGAATCCCTCAGTGTCTAGGGATTTTCACACCTGGACCCCTTCCCCCTCCCTCGAAAACCAAAAACCAAAATGCGGTTATTGAGTGAATCTGGCTTCCCCATTGACTTTGCTTGTCCAAAGATTGCAAAAGGGGATCACGTGACCCTGGGACATTGCAACCATCATAAATGTGAGACAGCTGTCAGGCATCTGAATGTAAATCCCGTGGGGCTAGCACTGATGACGTTACCTAGTTAGGGTAATGAAACGTGCAAGAAAACAAGGAAACTCAGAGAGCACCAAGGACCCCAATGTGGTGGTGTTCTCCTCCCCTCTTCCTTCCCCTCCTCCTCTTCTTCCTCCTTCTCTTACTTCCTCTGCTCCTCCCCCTCTTCCTCCTCCTCTTCCCTCTCTTCCTTCCTCTCCTCATCTTCCTCCTCCCTGTCTTCCTTCCCCTCTTCTTCTTCCTTCTCTTACTTCCTCTGCTCCTCCCTCTTCCTCCTCCTCTTCCCTCTCTTCCCCATATTCCTCCTCCCTGTCTTCCTTCCCCTCCTCTTCCTCCTCCTCTTACTTCCTCTGCTCCTCCCTCTCTTCCTCCTCCTCTTCCCTCTCTTCCTTCCTCTCCTCCTCATATTCCTCCTCCCTGTCTTCCTTCCCCTCCTCTTCCTCCTCCTTCTCTTACTTCCTCTGCTCCTCCCTCTCTTCTCCTTCCCTCTTTTCCTTCCTCTCCTCCTCATCTTCCTTCCCCTCCTCTTCCTCCTTCCTCTCTCACCCTCCCATCCTCTTTGCCCCTCATCCTCCCCCTCCCACAAATCTCACCCTCTTCTAGCACTGATGATGTTACCTAGTTGGGTAATGAAACATCTGCAAGAAAACAACCAAGCTCAGAGAGTCCCCAAGGGCCCCTCCTTTCAACCCTGAGCTACAGATATTCTCCTTTATTGGTGCTGCTCTTAAGTTCCCAAACCTCCCTGCTCAGCCTTGGCTAAAGTCCCTCTCTTGCCTTCCAGTGGCTGTCCCATGGGGCTGACTCCAATGGCAGTGGGGTCGCGGTACTCTTAGAACTTGCCAGGTTGTTCTCCCGGCTCTACACGTACAAAAGGACCCACGCCGCGTAAGAACGGGATCGGCTTTGGGGTAGGGAAACCCCGCACCAGGTGGCAGGTGGCGGGTGCGCCTTTGCCAATAGAAATGTACCCATTGCCTCCTTCTCTTCTCTGCGCAGGTACAACTTGCTCTTCTTTGCATCCGGAGGTGGCAAGTTTAACTATCAGGGGACGAAGAGGTGGCTGGAAGACAACCTGGATCACACAGGTGTGAGCGGAGATTATTGCATTTTTTGATACGCTTGGGATTTATGGAGAAAGATTTGTTAGGGGAGTTTTGCCCCCATTTTACTATTGTTTCTGCTGCAGTCGTTAAGTGAATCCATCATTAAGCGAATCTTGGTTCCCTCATTGACTTTGTCAGAAGGCCACTGGGAAGGTTACAGATGGTGATCACATGACCTCAGGTAGTGCCACCGTCATAAATACATGCCACTTGCCAAGCAAGTTTTGATCGTGATGTGAAAAAGTGCGAAAAATGGTCATAACTCACATCCCCAAAGAAGACTGGGGAATTCTGGGAGTTGAAGTCCTCCAGGTTTAAAGTTGCCAAGGTTGGAGACCCCTTCTTCAAAGGGTTTTAACCCCTTCATGGCTTGGCACAATCTCCCCCATTGTTTCTACCTGTTCATCCGGTTAGACAGGACGGGCATGCTTTAGGTCTTATCGGTTGTTAAGGAATGGGGGTTGATAGGGCTGGGATGGATCCTTTCTCCTGTAAAGCTCAATTTCTGGAACATTCTTTCTGCTGGTCTTGATCCTGCAGGTGTTTCATAAGACCTTAAAGACCTGCCACCGTGCCCGGACCTGAGGGCCCAAGTATGAGCAAGACCTATTTCTTGGGGGTGTTACCCTGTTTCCCCGAAAATAAGACCTCCCCAGACGATAAGCTCAATCGGGCTTTTGAACGCAGGCGCTAAAATAAGCCCTCCCTGAAAATATTGCAACACAGCAGCAGCCATGAGGTCCTCCCGCACCTCAAAAATAATAAGACCTCCCTTATATCTTGTTGTTGATAAATAATTTTAATAAGGAAGTAATGAAGGATATATATATATATATTATTTATCAGCACAAATAAAAAGACACACACACACACACACACACATATATATATGAAGTGAGTATTTAGAATACCTTGTTGAAAAATGAAGGAATAACATTTTTATTTGATTGTATGATGTACAAGGGCAACAATGAACATAAGCATACTTGATGGATGATTGGCGGGATTGTACATAATTGAAAATAGTGATGTATAAACATAAACAGTTGGTAAATTCTTTTACACTGTAAAAATATTCAGAATAGACAATCAAGAATGCAAGGGAATTAGGTTTGTTGAAAAGAAAGAAATATTAATCATAATTGAATATATGTTGTACAATGAAAGTGAGGTATCTAGTTATATTAGACAGAAAATCTGTGATTGTATATGTAATTGAAAATGGATGCACGCTTGTAACCAAACGACATGCTGTGTATGTAATGGATGAGAATTTTTTTTATGTTGTCTTTTATGTTTAAAAAATATATATATTGGAAAAATAATAATAATAAGACCTTCCCAAAAATAAGGCCAAGCGCTTATTTCTGGGGTTCAAAGAAAATAAGACCCTGTCTTCTTTTTGGGGAAACATGGTACAGAGACAGTTCGTCCTCAACTTACAACAACAATCAAGCCCAATATTTCTGCGGCCAGGTGAAATGTGTATTGAAGTGAACTTTGCCCCATTTTACGACCTTTCTTGCCGCAGTTGTTAAGTGATTCACTGCAGTTGGTTAAGCGAGTGACATGGTTGTTAATTGAACCCGGCTTCCCCGTTAACTTTGCTCATCGGAAAGGCGCAAAAGTGGATCACATGACCCCCGGGACCGTCACAAATGCGAGTCAGTTGCCAAGCGTCTGAATTTTGATCGCGTGACTGACCGTCCTAGGGGTGAAAAATAGTCCTTAAGTCCCTTTTTTGCAGCCCCCTTGTAACTTCAAAGCGTCACTAAGCGAACTGTTGTATGTCGGGAACTGCCTGTAATTGTGTGGCTTTCTCTTCATTCCAGATTTCAGTCTGCTGCAGGATAATGTGGCGTTTGTCCTCTGCCTGGACACTCTGGGGAGGGGCAACAGTCTTCACCTACACGTCTCAAAGCCTCCAAAAGAAGGGACTCTTCAGCACACCTTCCTGAAGGAGCTGGAACAGGTAAAGGGGAGGTGGGATGCCTTGGGGGTGAGAACTGGGGTCACAGCTGCCTCCTTCTCCAGCCTGGGTTGGTGGACTTTCCTTGCCCCTCTCCTCCGGGAAGCTATGGAAACAGTGGAGTGAGAATAGAATAGAAGGGGAGGGAAGAGAAGAGAAGGAATAAGAAAGAAATAAGGAAAGAATACTACAGAATGGAGTGGACTGGATAGGACTAGAACAGAACAGAACAGAATTCTTTATTGGCCAAGTGTGATTGGACACCCAAGGAATTAGTCTTTGGTGCAGATGCTCTCAGTGTACATAAAAAAAGATACATTTGTCACAAATCATAAGATACAACACTTAATGATAATCTTAGGCTACAAATAAGCAATCAAATCATACTAGGAAACAATATAAATCGTAAGGACACAAGGAACAAAGTTACAGTCCTGCAGTCATAAGTGGGAGGAGGTGGGTGATAGGAAAGATGAGAAGACTAATACTCATAGTAATGCAGCCTTAGTGAATGGTTTGACAGTGGTGAGGGGATTATTTGTTTAGCAGAACGATGGCATTTGGGGAAAAACTGTCCTTGGGTGTAGTGGTCTTGATATACAGTGTTCTATAGCATCGTTTTCAGGGTAGGAGCTGAAACAATTTATGCCCAGGATGTGAGGGATTAAATCACTTCATAGCCAGCATGCTATGGTAGTCCTCGTTTTACATCCCACATGGAGCCTGTGATAGTCATAAAGCAAGTCATCATGTAGCCGACTCAATTGTATGGCTTTTTTTTTTTTGCAGTGGTCATTAAATAAAACACCATGGTTGTTACGTGAATCCAGAGTTGTTAAGCAAATTGCAGCGGTTAAGACATGAAACTTGGAAATAAATGCTAGTTTATTTGACAGTTTCTTGTAAAAAAAAAAACAAGTCATAAATCACGGTCATAGCTGTAGATACAGGCCAGTTGCCCAGCAACCAAAATACAATCATGTAACTGCTTGGGTGCCCTTTGGAACTTCCAAACTGGTTTATAAGTACCTTTTTGGAGGGTCAATAACTTTGAACGATTGCAAAGCAACCAGTCATCAGTCAAGGACTACAGGTGGCACACGGAGCCATTTGTGAGGGCACGCGAGACATTGCCCTGTCAGCTGGCCAGCATACATGCATGCACTGGCCATCTGACTTTGGCCCTCTTTTGAGGCCTTTCTTTGCCCTCCGGAGGCTTCCCTGAAGGCTCCAGAGGGCAAAAACAGCGTTACGGACAAACCGGAAGGCATTTCCGCTTTGCTCGTAGGGCTGGTTTTTGCCCTCCAGAGCCTTCAGGGACCTTCAGGAGGCTTCCCTGAAGGCTCTGGAGGGCAAAAAAGGTTAGGCATCATTGGCCTACCTAGAGCAGAGGTCTCCAAACTTTAAGACTCATGGACTTCAATTCCCAGAGTTGCCAAGTTTGAAGACCCCTGGCCTAGAGCAATAGCTCCATCTGCTGGATGCTTAAAGAAGAACAGATGCAAAGCTCTTCATTGAAGAGAAAATGTGTAGCTCAGGGTTGAAGTGTGGGACACTTGGTGCTCTCTGAGCTTGGTTGTTTTCTTTGAGATGTTTCATTACCAAACTTGGTAATCACATCAGTGCTAGAAGGGGGTGATATTTGTGGAAAGGAGGAGGAGGAATATTCACACCATTCAAAAGAGAACATCATGAAACTGAAGGAAACAAACAGACCAGAATTATCTCCAAAAGCCAACACCCAGATAAAAGAAATTAACCCCAGGCAAATGAAGAAAAAAACAATACCCCAATCAAGGAACTACTAGGGGGGTAAAACTACATACACACCTGTTCTGACCCCCCCCCCCTTCGTACGGTGACACAAGATTACTGTTAGCCACGCTTTATTCACAGTAATTACTCACAGACAAGACTTTGGCAGCAACCCAGACTCCCACAGATAAGACATACACACAGGAGCTTCTCCAGCTATAGTAAAACGGTTGTGTCTTGCAAAAGGTCTCCTCCCAACATCTCTTCTTATATACTCTCTTGGGAGGAGCCAAATCACAACCACCTGGGCCTGATTATCTTTTATGTCTCCCCAATTGCTGCCGGCGCTTATCCGCCCATCTCTGCCTGGCATCCGGGACCAACTCCCTTTGCTCCTCCCCACTGCTCCAGGGCCTGACGTCTTCACCACTGCTCCAGGGCCTGACGTCTTCACCACTGCTCCAGGGCCTGACGTCAGGGACCCACTCCCTTTGGCTTTCGCTGCTGCTCCATGCCTCAGGCGCCTCCTAGTGGCCAACCAGCCTGTCTGGTCCCTGCTCTGAGTCTGAACCCTGCCCAGGGTCCTCCACATCTTCCAGAGCCGACTCATAGGGTCCCTCGCTATTGGAGTCCATTGGTAGCTCCAACGGCTCCTGCTGGCCCACAACACACACCCAAAAACATTGGCCGGGCAAGCAAATGTATAAAAACAGGGCAAAGCCTCACACTGATTATGTTACCTAGGGTAATGTAATTATGTTACCATTGGGTAATGTCTGTGGAGATTCTCAACCATCGGGGCCTTGTTATCCCAAAAGTGCTTTTTCCAAATTTTCTGGGGTTTTATCTCCCCCCCCCCCCTGGAAAACATTTTGCTTCTCATCCAAGAAGATTTTCCAGGATTCAATCCTTCCATTCCCCATCAGTCAGTTAGAACTGAAGAAGCTTCTTGGTTGAGTTGCCTTGTGGAAGAAAAACTTTTGGAATAGTTGGGGAATGAAGCTTCTGCAAGCGAACAGCCAAGCTGAAACAACATCAAGGACTCTGCAGCACTGATCCTTTTTAAGCCAGCAGTGTCTGCAATAGCCAAAAAAAACCCTGAATATAAATCCTGGGTTGTATAAACACAGGCATAGAATCAAAATCACGTGAAGTCTTTGTATCGCTTTATAAATCCTCAGTAAGGCCACACCTGAAATACGGCATCCAGTTTTGGTCACCACATTACAAAAAAGATATTTTGAGGTTTTAGAAAAAGTGCAGAGAAGAGCAACTAAGATGATTGCAGGCCTGGAGGACAAAAATATATGAAGAATGGCTGCAGGATTTGGGTTTGACTGGTCTAGTGAAAAGAAGGACTAGGGAGAACATGATAGCAGTCTTCCAATATTTGAGAGGCTACCACAAAGAGGAGGGGGTCAACTTTCCAAAACACCTGAGGGCAGGACAAGAAACAATGGATGGAAACTAATCAAGGAGATAAGCCACTTGGAATTAAGGAGAAATTTCCTGACAGTGAGAACAATTAATCAGTGGAACAACTTGCTTCTAGAAATGTTGGGTGCTTCATCACTGGAGGCTTTTAAAAAGAGATTGGACGGCCATTTGTCTAAAATGATATAGGGTCTCTTGTTTGAGCAGGGGGTTGGACTAGAAGACCTCCAAGGTCCCTTCCAGCTCTATTCTGATGGGTTATCGTTCCTTTGGAAGAACAGTGGGCCGTACGCTGCTTCCTCCACTGACCCTGTGGCCTACCTTTTTCCGTTTCATCTCCAGGTCATTGCCCACCATTTCCCAGAGGTGAGGTTCTCCATGGTGCACAAGAAGATCAACCTGGCTGAAGACATGCTGGCCTGGGAGCATGAACGCTTCGCCATCCGTCGCCTCCCGGCCTTCACGGTTTCCCACCTGGAGAGCCACCGCGATGGCCTGCGCAACAGCATCATGGACGTCAGGTCAGCCGCTGGGTGAGGAGGCGCTGCATGGACCCATGGGTCGACAAGAGGGGGCTGGGTGTGGGTGGGAAGGCTTTGTGCTGCCCCCCCTGTTGTCTTGGGAAGCGCATTCTCCCCTTTGAGGCACACCAGGCAGAAAAGGACCAAGGTCTGGTTGCTTCTTCTCCCTTCGTTTCTTTCATCCCTCCAATATGGGAGGTTGGGAAAAATGAGAAGGCTGTCCAGGCTGTCTTGCTCCCAAAGCCTAAGTGCCGAGATGAGCATCGTCCCCTAGAGTTGGGAACGACTAGCCCATACCGTATTTTTCGGAGTATAAGACGCTCCAAAGTATAAGACGCACCTAGATTTTAGGGAGGAAAACAAGGGAAAAATATCTGCCTCTGCCTCCCAGCAATTTGCCTCCTTGCAACAAACAGTACAGACAATATACATTGTTTGTAGTGTTATATTTCAGACTATACTTGTACAGATGCTGTTCAAATGGATGTGGCTTTCTGGAAGTATAGTTCTTCTCTGCTACTTAAAAGAAGATACAATAGCACTGGTCCTCTTCAGATCAAGCATTTATTTTAAAAAGCTTCTTCATTTTCTTAAGTTGTCTAGAACAATAATAAAGTGGTCTTTAAAAAATAAGTCTAATAATTTGAACATCCTATAGGCCTTTATAGTTGTTGACGTACCTCCTTGCAGCAAACAGCCTGATTAGCACAAGAAGAAGAAGAAAAATCTGCCTCCCAGCAATTTGCCTTGTGGAGCAAACCACAGGTTTCACTTTCAGTTTCTCCCGATCATCAGCTGTTTCAGGCTGCAGGGATTGCTATAGCTTATTGAAGCCTCCGCTGCAAGGAGGTAAATTGGTGGGAGGCAGAGGCCAAAGGGTTGGGGTGGGTAGGGCTACATTCAATGTATAAGACGCACCCAAATTTTCACCCTCTTTTAGGGGGCGGGAGATGCATCTTATACCCTGAAAAATACGGTATGTGCCAGGGGAACCTTTATCTTTTTACCTTATTTATACCTACAGAGCATTAGGTTTCTTCATGCTATAATCCCAGGTGGGAGGAAAGAGGTTGCTGCTTTAAAGAATGGCTACGCCAGCCTTCCTTCATGTTCCCCAGTACCTCTTCCCAAGAATTTTCAAGGCAAACATATTATACAGATCATTTTATGGGCTAACCCCCAAATGTTGATCTGATCATGTAAACTGGGATCAACATTGCGTGAGTTGTGAGGCTGTGCCAAGTGCCATCAGAAGCCTCACCTCGGCGCTTCTCCCTCCCTAGAAACCTGATTCTGACACAGCTGCTGTTCTCCCTCTTGCAGGCCACGGGTGAACCTCCAAATCCTCACCCGCAACACCCGGATCATTGTAGAGGCTCTGACAAGGGTGGTCTACAACTTAACAGAGAAGGTGAGTGTCTTTTCTTAGGGCGGATGAAATGGCTGCTGGGAACCCCTGCAGTGGCTGGGATTGCTCAGTTCTAGTAGTGGGCTGCACCACTCACTTCTCCCCTCCCCCCCCAAAAAAATCAGAGAGTGACGGCCTGTGGGAATGGCCTTGTAGGAGATGAGCAGGCTGAGCCCGAGGGACAGGTCAAAGGCGTCAACGGTTTTGAGCCGCTGCGTGCCCACAAGAGTTCTAAGTTAGAATAAATATGGGACTAACAAATTCCAGATAGTTTATGAATGAATGAACAAGGAATGTTACAACTTATCTAAAGTTAGCTTTACAAAAGGGGAGTTAAAGTACAAGCGAAGGATGATACTAAAGTTAGTTAGTTTATTTTAGTATATGGTTGCTAAATGTTTATACCCTGTATTTGCTTTGGGAGGTTGGGTGGGGAGGGGAGGAGGGGATGTGGGTTCGGGGGGAGGGAGGGAAGGTGGATGTAATTGTAAAACTCATTAAAACTTTTAATTAAAAAAAAAAGAGTTCTAAGTTAGACTTAGAATAACTTCATTGTCACTTTGAATACCCTGTTTCCCTGAAAATAAGACCTCCCTTGATAATAAGCCCAATCGGGCTTTTGAGCGCATGCGCCAAAATAAGCCCTCCCCGAAAATATTGCAACATAGCAGCCAGAGGTCACCATGCTCATTTGCCTCCTGCATCTCAGAAATAATAAGACTTCCCCGAAAATAAGGCCGTGTTTATTTTGGATGTCAAAAGAAAATAAGACCATGTCTTATTTTCGAGAAAATACGGTATACACTAATCGGCATACATTAAAATGAAATTTTGTTGCCTACAACTCTCAAAGGGTGTCCACCTCTAACATATTACATAAACATGACAAAATAAATAAATATAAAATTATGCATATACCCACATGCATTATATGATATGGAGAAACAACACAGTGTAGTTCAGATGTATTCATGTACATGGTGAGAGAAATGAATCTTGCAAATTTGCTAATGGCCTACGGAACAAAGCTGTTACAGAATTGGATAGTCCTGCTAGAAATAATATGAAACCTCTTCCCAGAGGGGAGCAACAGAAGCAGACCGTGAAGTGGGTGTGTGGGGGTCTCTAACATTTCTTTGAGCTATAAGCGCATAGCGCTTATAAGCAGCATCCCGAATAACGGGAAGTGAGCTTCCTATAATCTTCTCCGCTGTCCTCACCACTCTCTGTAGGGACTTTTTATCTGAGGTGCTGCCGCCACCAATGCAGTTTGTTAAAATGCTCTCAGTCATGCCTCTGTAAAAAGTGGCCAGGGCGATGCAAGAAATGCAGACGCTGGTTTGCACGCTTCACTAAGGATGAGAGACCAGTTCAGATTAAGTTATCTGCACCCCCAGATACTTATTACTGTCCAGCGCACCTTGAATTCTGTTGACTCTTATCTCCCGCCAATTTGCTTTAAGCATTTGTCAACTGTCCCCTTGGCAATTTGCAGCAAAAGAAACTCCTGGGACATTATTTTACCAAGAGTATAACTTTACTGATAGATCCATACAGACACAGAAGAAACGAGGCTAGCTCTGAGGTTTTCGCACAAAAATCAGCATAGTTAAGGGAGCGCCTGCAAACTGCCTAGTAAGAAAAGAAGTGTTTGTCCTTCCCAGCCCCCAGGAACATTCTGAGGGCTTCAGCAGGGCTGGAGGGAAGGCAAAAATGCCCCTGTTTTTTGCGAAAAGCAGCCCATCGCTGGGACTGGCATGCGCACACCATTTAAAAAGGGGAAATAATTACATTTTTTCAACGAAGATTGTTCTGCGCATGTGCAGAACAGAAAATAAAGATGGCAGCGCCGAGGATACAACCGGTACGGAGTTATTACCTATTCGACCGAGTTGGACCGTACCGGTAGGAAGGAACCCACCTCTGGATTGGCCTGTCTCACACACGGTGGTAGAAAGGGCCTCCTGCAGACCCCATCAGCCAAGGGATTTCATCTGGTGGGAGCCTTTTCTGCCACGGCCACAAGCTCCTTTTCCAGCTAACACATTTTATAAAAAGGCATCGGTGTCTGTGAGCCGATGTGAAAAACCTTCACCAGATCTGTGGAAGAGAGAGGGCTTTAATTTAAATTCAGATTTAATCGTCCATTAGTTCAGACACGTCTCTTTTCTTGCTTAGAGAGGGCTGCAAAGCACTGTGACATGGTATATAAGTCCAAGTGCTATTGCTAAGTAGTGGTAATCAGCCTCAAGGTCTCTTCCCATATTCCAAAACCCCAAGAGCAGGGCAGATCTAACAACTTTACAGCCTCTGGACATCAACTCCCAGCATGGCTGGCTCAGGGATTCTGGGAATTGAAGTCCACGGGTCAGTCAAATTGCTCACCCCGGCTACAGAGCAGCTGACAAGGCCTTCATTCCGAGGATGCGTCCCACCCACCTCATTCGAGCTCTGATCATTAGAGACTCAACGCTGATGGGCTCCACACCAGGAGTCCCCAATCCCCAGCCCAGTACCGGACTGCAGCCGTTCAGAAGCAGGCCATGGACGCAACGGGCGAGCGTGCGCGCAACTCCCCTTTTGTGAGCAACCTGCGTGCGTGCAGTTCCATTTTTTGAGCGTGAGTGCTGACTGCTTGCACAAATTGATCTGCGTGTGCCTGCTCACCCGGAACCAAAGAGTACTGCAGGCCACTTCAGCTGACTGTTATCTGCAGTTCAGCAGTTCTAATCTCACCGGCTCAAGGTTGACTCAGCCTTCCATCCTTCCGAGGTGGGTGAAATGAGGACCCAGACTGTGGGGGCGATATGCTGACTCTGTAAACCGCTTAGAGAGGGCTGAAAGCCCTATGAAGCGGTATATAAGTCTAATTGCTATTGCTGTTGCTAACCAACCCTTCTCCCTGCCCTGCCGCTCCACAAAGCTGAGAAGTTTGTGCTCCACTCAGTCCAAGGTCGGAAACACACTCTTGCCCACAAAGGCCAAGGACAGAGCAGAGAGCACAGATGAGACTTCCTCCAGGTGTTTGACAGGTCTTGGATCACGGAGCTGAGGACTCGTACGGGAAGGGAGAACAGCAGCTGCCAAGACTTCCAGCTTTATGGTGATAACGGACATTGTGGTCAGTTGAGGATTTTCACCCAGCTCTGTTTTTTTTTTTCTTCCTTCCCTCATTAGGGTGTGCCTGCTGACCTCCAAATCTTCACTGAACATATGGTAAGCTCCTGGGCAGAGGGCTCTCTGTGTGTGAGAGAGAGAGAGGTGTGGGAGGGAGGAGGGGAGGGGAGAGAGAAGAATGTTTTGGGGTTTTCATCTGCAGAACCGGCCGGCTTCCTCCCTCCCTCCCTCTTCCCTGATTCAGCAGATTCAGCAAGAGCAGATGGAGTCGGTGATGGACTGGCTCAGCAGTCAACCCAGGGCTGCCCAGCTGGTGGACAAAGACAGCACGTTCATCAACACCTTGGAGTACTACCTGAGCCGCTACCTGAAAGACGTCAAGCAGCATTACGTGAAGGCAGACAAGCGGTGAGAATGGTGATGGCATTCCCACTTGTCTCCTCCCCCCCCCCTTCATTTAGCCCTGATGATGTAACCTAGTTTGGCAAAGAGACATCCGCGAGAAAACCGCCAAGCTCAGACTGCACCCAGGACCCCCGCATCTACAACGGTCATGTGGAAAACCGGTCCCAAGTCACTTTTTTTCAGTGCCGTTGTAACTATGAACGGTCACTAAACAAACTCAAGGAATACCTGTATGGGCTAGATGTCTGTTTTCACTTGGTATAAGGTCGTCTCTGGGCTTTTAGTCCTGCCTTTAAAAATTGTAGCTCTTTTAAACCTTCTTGTTATTTCCTTTTTTCCTATATATATATATACAGGGATCCTGAATTTGTTTTCTATGACCAGCTGAAGCAAGTAATGAACGCGTATAGGTAAGTGTGGGACAACGGCAAAAAGGGTTTTGGAGTTTGACTGGCCCTGAGCCGTTCCTTTAAGACTCAGAGTATAAAAAGCATATTCTTTAAGTTAGCAGATTGGAGGCAATCTAATTCAAAAGTTGTCCCTGCATAATGCACCATATGGGCTAACTGGAGGGTAAGGTGAAAGGTAAAGGTTCCCCTCGCACATATGTGCTAGTCGTTCCTGACTCTAGGGGGTGGTGCTCATCTCCGTTTCAAAGCCGAAGAGCCAGCGCTGTCCGAAGACGTGTCCGAATCTGCTGTCTTCTTGGCATCATCATCGTTATCTGGATTCCAAGCAGTTACATCCGGTGGATTCTGTTCTCCTGTAAACCTTCCCTACGCAGGAGTAGACTGCATTTCATAGACTAGGAAACATAGTTTGTTCCATCCAACCCGAGTTATCATCGATAGGCTTGTTGATGGGTCGCTCGCCATCTTCTCCAGGATAGTAACAATCACTACAATAGACAGCTGTCTGTATGCAATATTGGGTATCAACACCAACTCCCCTTTAGCTGCGTCTGGTATAACCTGGGCCTATAACCAGTGTTAGGTAAGTTCCACATTGGGAGAGCGAGTACGTTCAGAGAAGCGTGAGAGTTGTGCTGGAGAACACACAAACCCGCATACAGAGACACTGCAGTTTAAATAGGCTTTTACTTTCGTGGAAATAGAGGTATCAGAGTCCATCAAACACGGATAATTCAGTCAGTCATCAACGTCTCTTAGTTAAGGGATAATCCAAATAACATAGTCCATAATCATACAATCAGTCAAGCACACAAAGTTTGCTAGCCGTTGCAAAACTTACAATAGCTCACGGCACTTTCTAACAGCCAGTTTCCAAAACACTCAGATCAGATCAGCCCAGCATCTAACAAACAGAGAGAGAACTAACAGTCGTTCTGGCTCCCTCTTATGGCCGATTGAGGAAAACAGCAACCAATCACATTTTACAGTATGATTTAAAGAAACAGGTACAGCATTGCTATATGATTTATATATTGCCAACCCAACCGTTAGATTATATTCCTAACAGTCATGTGGCCGGCATGGAACGCTGTTACCTTCCCACCAAAGGCGGTTCCTATTTTTCCAGTTGCATTTTTACGCACTTTCGAACTGCTAGGTTGGCAGAAGCTGGGATTTGAACTGCTGAATTGCCACCCTCTCTGATCGACAAGCTTAGATGTATTAAACTTGTATGCTGTCTGATTCTGGGATTCTGGGTGGCTGACAACCGTCAAAGTTGGGCCCGTCCTTTGGGGCTGGGGGCAGCCAGAAAAGGTGTGATAGAAGAAAGAGGTCTTTGACGGAGCAGACGTGCGAACAAGCAGCTCAGAGGGAAGGGAAACTCCAGTGTCCCATGACTGGGTGTGAGAACGTGGCTTGTGTTTTTCAGGGTCAAGCCGGCCATCTTTGACCTGCTCCTGGCTCTCTGCATAGCAGCCTACCTTGGTGTGGCATACATCGCTGTGCAGGTGAGTTCCCACGCACGGTCCTTCACTACAGAATTTTTGCTGCATGAAATGGAAGCTAAGAATGTAGGAATGGGCCCTGCTGGATTAGGCTAAAAAGATAAAGGTTTGCCTTGTCCAGTTATGTCCAACTATGAGTTGGTGTTCATCTCTGTTTCTTAGCCAAGGGAGCCAACATTGTCCAAAGATGCTTCCGTGGGTCATGTGGCCATCATAACTATAATGTTGTGGCCTGTCAGTGGCTAGTGTAGTTGGCACCAGATTCGGACAGTGAGGAGGTTGGGGAGGAACCTGGGCCAGTCCTGGAGTCTGGGGAAGGCTCTGATGGGGGCTCTGTGTCAGAGGCAGAGGGGTGGGGGTGGGGGGGCAGAGCCATCTGACAGTTATCAGCTGCCTTTGGAGTCAGACATCAGTGGGGCAGAAGAACAGCTGGAGTCTGTTCTCAGTGTGCGCATACGCAGAGTGGCCAGATGAAGGGAGCAGCTAAGGAACAGGAATCAACTTGGGAGTAAGGCCACAGGTGGACGATGAATGGCCCCTCCCAGAGGAAATAAAAGAGGAGCGACAGGGGAGGGGAGTTTGCAGGAATCAATTCATTCCCACATTCTTGCCAAGTATTGTGGGCGTCTGAAAGATCTCGGCCTGGCCTCTCTCCAAGCCTGACGAAGGTCAGTAATTGTGGACTATCTTGAAAGACTGTGGGAGAGGAAAGACTTGGCTGGAGAGGAATTCACTGTCAATGAAATAAAAAGGAGTTTTTCAGGATGAGGACTCAGCTTCGTACTGCTGGAGAAGCCTCGGTCAGAACATATACGCCGAGGCGCCCCTGTTATCTTAGGCTAAAGATAATCTTCAGCCACTCTGCAAGTGATGTGGGCTGCTTCTAAATTTGACGTATAAATACAATGAAATAAATGTTGCTCTAGCATTTTGTAGCCAGGTTTGAAGAAACCCTGCACCCAACGTAGTTAGGGCTCTGTTTTCTCAGTTTTTCTTGGCCTTTTTAGCACCCCAACCTCCCTTAAAAGCTGGTCCAGAGGCTGATAAATATTTCATACTCTTTTCTTTGTAATACTCCTTGGTCGAACATAATAATGTGTGAAGAAGACACACGTCAACCTATACAGTGGTACCTTGGTACTCGCCGTTGTTTCTGGGAGGTGCGACGGATATTAAAAAAGCAGAGTCCCAAGGAAGCGGTGTGATTAATCATATAATCCATTGTTTCAGTCGGGAAGAAGCAAAAGACAACTGGACTTCCTTGTTTTTCTTTGAAGACATTTTGCTTCTCATCCAAGAAGCTTCTTCACAGTGGATGGTGGGGAACGGAAGGGTTTACCCTCCTTGCAGACAGCTGGTCATTTGCATCCTTTGAGAGAGTCCTTGAGGCCACCTGGAGGTTTCTCTGTGTCCTCAGGAACACAATTGAAGACTTACAGGAACCATTTCCACTACTCAGGTGACTCTGAGGACACAGACAAATCTCCAGGTGGCCTCAAGAACCCTCTGAAAGGATGCAGATGACCAGCTTTGTCTGCAAGGAGCATAAATCCTCCCATTCCTCACCATCCAGTCAGTGTGGATAGTGGTTGTCTGAAAGGGGGGGGGGGGTTGAGAGGCAACTGGACATTCTGGTTTTTCTTTGAAAATGTTTCGCTTCTCATCCAAGAAGAAAAAGAACTGAAGAAGTTTCTTGGATGAGAAGCGAAGCGTCTCCTAAGAAAAAAACCGACACTTCATCTGCCATTCTGTAGGGTTCCTCTTCCTATGTCAGCAACCTTCCCAGCATGCCTGACTTCCTGTCTCTTCCCCACAGCCGCCCCCCTCTTCCTCTCGCAGTGTGTCAAGTACTAAACAAAGACCAATTACTGGGACAATATTTGCAATGAAAAAAGGCTTAAGAGTACCAAATCCATCGCATTTTAAAGCAGTCGAGTACTGAGGTACCACTGTAACAAATACATTAAAATACTTTGGATGCTGATCCTAGATTGACATGACATAAACTTCCTTTATAATGTCTCGTGCGTTGGTGCATTAGCCATTCCTGGTTTTGTTTCATCCACAGTCCTGGGGGAATTCTGGAAGTTGAAGTCCACACGTCTTAAAGTTGCCAAGTTTGAGGAAAAAACCCTTTCCTGATGTAGGTTGCTTGCTCATTCTGTCTTTCTTTTTTTAGCATTTCGGCCTCCTTTATAAGCTGGTCCAAAGGGTCTCTCGGAAATCCAAACAGCAATGAAACAACAATTGCATCCTGGTGTTGTTTCTTCCTTCGTTGCATCCTGCTTCTCCTCCTCCTCCTTCCTGCTCTCCTCTCCCGCAAGGGCAGGACGCAAAAGCTCGAGATGGTAAACAAACAAACAGAACCCACCAAACCACAAAAACAACAACACCACAACAACCACACTCTTCCCACATCCCTTGCATTTCTGCAAAAGCTCCTTCCCTGTCCTCTTTTTCCCTGGCACAGAGCTGCAGAGACCCGATCAAACTTCTGGACACGATCTCTACCCACTACAGATGGAAACCTTTTCCCGGATAAAATGACTTTTTTTTCCATCAACCTGTTGCTGCTGGTTGAGAAACAACATGTGCCATAATTCTAAGCTGGGGGTGGGTGGGGAGAGGCAGGAGACTGGGGTGGGGAGGGCCCCACACCCGCCTGTCAAAAGAACTTGAAAGGGGGATGTGGTTGGTTTTTTTTTAAAAAAAAATGTGCACATGTAAATTAAAACTATAAAAAAAAACAATATCTGTGAGCTTGCCTGATTTTGACATTTATTCATTCATTTCATTCATTCAGTTTCTCGGGTATTTCTTTATAGGGGGGGAAATGTCCGGACCAAACAATTCCTAATGTTGGATTTTCCCCCTTACCAGAGGGAGCCCCCTTATGGAATACTGTGAAGCTGTTACCATGGCAACTCTACTGCGCTGTACGGTAGAAGCCATTTTGTGGCAGTTTAGTAGAAGCCATTTAAAGGCACACCAGGCTGTATCTTAACAGAACACACACCCCAAGGGGTATCTTACTCCCCACCCACCTCCCCACAGTATTTTTCTCCAGAGAGTAAGTTATCTGTGTATCAAGTTTGGTTGAAATTATTTGAGGCATTCCAGAGCTATGCTGAAACACGCACACATGAACAGCCATAGATGATAGATAGATAGATAGATAGATAGATAGATAGATAGATAGATAGATAGATGATAGATAGATAGATAGATAGATAGATAGATAGATAGATAGATGATAGATAGATAGATAGATAGACAGACAGACAGATAATGTGTTCTGCCCCCCCCCTTCTCCGTCCAGGAACAAAAGCCAAAACAGAAGTACGAAAATCTTTTAATCAGTCCAGACTCTTGTTGGCTGCAAGCCCAAAATAAACAAGAGACAATCACTCTGGCAAAAAGTCTTGTAAACCTACGCAGCACTGCAAACAGGCTTCTCACAGCCGCACCACTTATCCAAGTTGGTTTCTCTTAATTCGTGAACGAGAACGTTGACTCCTGCAAACAGGGCACGGCACAAACAGTCTCTTTTATAATCAGGAGAGGATCTTAAATCAGCATCAGCTAAGCACAATCATCTCCTACAATTACGCAGTTGTTCCTTCCGAGTAGCCCTTCGCCTGCATGCATCCTGAAACAACTCCCAAATGTTTTCCTGAACATTTCCTTTGAGCCAATGCTCTGCCGCCACCTGGTGGCCAACCAGTCTCTCCTTGCCCTGCTCGGAGTTGACACCCTGTCCAGGATCCTCCACCTCCTCCAAGGCCAACTCATAAGACCCCTCGCTGTTGGAGTCTGGCAGCAGCTCCAACGACTCCTGATGGGCCACAACAGATATGGATGGATAGATTAGATAGATAGATAGATAGATGATAGATAGATAGATAGATAGATAGATAGATAGATAGATAGATAGATAGATAGATAGATAGATAGAATTCAAGATGGTGAACACACCCAATATTCCTCCCTCCTATTTCCCCCACAACAACCAACCCTGTGAGGTGGGTTGAACTAAGAGAAAGTGACTGGCCCAAAGTCTCAACACGAGAACTGGAACCTGTGACCCAGAGAGGTGAGGGGCGTCACTGCAAATCTGAAACTAAAAAGCCCTCACTCAGAGATGGCTTAATGTGGGTTTTTTCAGGGGTTGGTCTTGATGAACTCCAGGTTCTCTCCAAATGTTTTGTACACAAAGGTAAAGAATACTTAGTGGGGCACAGAGTGTGTATAGAACATGGAAGAAAAGAATTAGTTGCACGGAAATAGATCACAGAACAAAAACACATTTTGGGGAATAACTTGGTTTTACCAAAGAACCTTCATGGAGTGTGTTGTTGCAGGATAGACCATGAATTGTGGCTTGAACAGATCCTGGGGGGGACACAACACCAGTCACTGTTTTGCTCAATCAAATGCCTTTAGCTCAATGTTTCCCAATTTGGGGAGCTTGTAAATTAAGTGTACTTCCAGCTCCCAGAATTCCCCAGCAAGCATGCTGGCTGGAGAATTCTGGGAGTTGAAGTCCAACACCTCAAGCTGTTACGGTCGGGAAATATGAAGGACAGGAAGGTACAGATAATTTTAGGCTTACTATCAGTGGCATTGAAAAAAAATTGACTTACAACCCGTCCTCACACTTACAACCGTCCTAGCATCTCAGTCATGTGAACAAAATCAGGGTACCTAGCAACTAGCATGAATTTATGACAGTGGCAACATGTGATGATGTGACCGCCGTTTGCAACCTTCCCAGACAGCTTCTGACAAGCAAAGTCAACGGGGAATGCTGAATTCACTTAATGACCGTGTGAGTCATTGAACAACTGCAGTGGTTTGCCTAACGAAGGTCATAAAACCAGACATAAACATGTTGCTTAGTAATGCAAATGCTGGTCCTGATTGTGTCTGTAAGACGAGGATTGCCTATAATTCTTTTAACCTGCGGCTAGCAAGCAGTGGAATCTGTTATAAATATGGGTAATCATCAACTTACAACCAACAATCGAGGCCAAAAATTTATTGTGTTTTGCTCCATTTTACGACCTTTCTTGCCACAGCTGTTAAGTGAATCACCAGATGGATTCGTAACTGGCTGACCAACCGCACTCAACGTCCTCAATGGAATTACATCTGTTAAGTCCTCAATGGAACTGCATCTACATGGAGGGAAGTATGCAGTGGAGTACCCCAAGGCTCTGTTTTAGGCCCAGGACTCTTCAACATCTTCATCAATGATTTGGATGAGGGAATAAGTGGGGAACTCATCAAATTTGCAGATGACACCAAGCTGGCAGGAATAGCCAACACTCCAGAAGACAGGCTGAAGATACAGAAGGATCTTGACAAACTTGAACATTGGGCACTAGCTAACAAAATGAAATTCAACGGTGAAAAGAGTAAGGTTCTACATTTAGGCAAGAAAAACAAAATGCACAGGTACAGGATAGGTGGTACCTTGCTCAACAGTGAGAGGGATCTTGGAGTCCTAGTGGACAACCATTTAAATAGGAGCCAGCCGTGGGCAGCAGCTGCCAAAAAAGCCAACACAGTTCTAGGCTGCATAAACAGAGGGATAGAATCAAGATCACGTGAAGTGTTAATACCACTTTATAATGCCTTGGTGAGGCCACACTTGGAATACGGCGTTCAGTTTTGGTCACCATGATGTAGAAAAGATGTGGAGACTCTGGAAAGAGTGCAGAGAAGAGCAACAAAGAGGATTAGGGGACTGGAGGCTAAAACATGAAGAACGGTTGCAGGAACTGGGTCTGTCTAATGTTTAATGAAAAGAAGGACTAGGGGAGACATGATAGAAGTCTTCCAGTATCTCAGGGGCTGCCACAAAGAAGAGGGAGTCACAACTATTCTCCAAAGCACCTGAGGGTAGAACAAGAAGCAATGGATGGAAACTAATCAAGCAGAGAAGCAACCTAGAACTAAGGAATAATTTCCTGACTGTTAGAACAATTAATCAGTGGAACAGAAGTTGCCTCCAGAAGTTGTGAATGCCTCAACACTGGAAGTTTTTAAGAAGAGATTGGACAAGTATTTGTCTCAAGTGCTGTAGGGTTTCCTGCCTAAGCAGTGGGTTGGACTAGAAGATTTCCAAGGTCCCTTCCAACTCTGTTATTCTATTCTATTCTATTCTATTCTATTCTATTCTATTCTATTCTATTCTATTCTATTCTACTATTAGCAACCCAGTTGTTAAGTGAATCTAACTTCCCCACTGACTTTCCTCGTCCAAAGTTCCCAAAAGCAAATGATATGACCCCGGGACACACTGCAACCGTTGTAAGTATGAACCAGTTTCCAAGCGTCTGAATTTTGATCACATGCTCATGGAGATGCTGCCCCCCCCCCCAAAAAAATGTCCTATGTCGCTTTTTTCAGTGTGGTTGTGACTTTGAATGTTCACTAAATGAACTGTTGCAGGTCGAGGACTCCCTGTAATTTCCCCAGTTTTGCTCCATCCTTATTGCAACACATTCAAAATGCTCGGGAGTGCAACTTCCTATTGCTGGGTGAAAACAAATTTGGCACCCTGGCCTATTTTGGGATTTCAATTCTGTCCTGGGTGTTGAATATTCAAGCATTTACATTTGTTATGTTGCATATATCTTTGTATTTTCGTGTTAATTTATTGGCTGTTGGAGAATGTTAAATAAACAGCAGCCATTTCCCGCACGCGGTGTGCTAAAAAAGAGAAAGAGAAACAGCTTTTCAGCAAAAATGCACCCGCCATCCCTAAGAAGAACATAGCATTATCATTTCTGTCTTTTGTCTTCCCACTCTTAGAATAGAAGGGAATAAAATAAGAGTTGGAAGGGACCTTGGAGGTCTTCTAGACCAGTGTTTTTCAACCACTGTGCCGTGGCACACTAGTGTGCCGTGACATAGTGTAAGGTGTGCCGTGGGAAAATTACTTTATATATAGTCAATATAGGCACAGAGTTAAATTTTTTTAACATTTTCTAATGGTGGTGTGCCTCGTGATTTTTTTCATGAAAAAAGTGTGCCTTTGCACAAAAAAGGTTGAAAAACACTGTTCTAGACCAACCCCCTTCTTAGGTAGGAAACCGTTCTCCACTTCAGATAAATGGTTATCCAACATCTTCTTAAAAACTTCCAGTGTTGGAGCATTCACAATTTCTGGAGGCAAGCTGTTCCACTGATTGATTGTTCTCACTGCCAGGAAATTTCTCCCTAGTTCTAAGTTGCTTCTCTCCTTAATTACCATATTTTTTGGACTATAAGACACATCTAAGCTTAGTTTTTTGTTTATAGTTTTTGGCCTCCACGCGTCCCGTTTTTACCCTCTCCAGCATCTAGAAGGACTCTGCAGGCCAAAAACGGACCCTCTGTGCATCCCTTTCCTGCGTAAGGCAGTACTAAAACTCACAGTGCCCTGGTGATTGGTCCGGAGTCATGTAGCCAACTTTCATGCCTAAGGTAGGATAATAGCAATAGCAGTTAGACTTATATACCGCTTCATAGGGCTTTCAGCCCTCTCTAAGCGGTTTACAGAGTCAGCATATCGCCCCCAACAATCTGGGTCCTCATTTCACCCACCTCAGAAGGATGGAAGGCTGAGTCAACCTTGAGCCGGTGAGATTAGAACTGCTGAACTGCAGATAACAGTTAGCTGAAGTGGCCTGCAGTACTGCACCCTAACCACTGCGCCACCTCGGCTCCTCCTGGTGATTGGCCAAGTCACCCAGCTGGCATTCATGCCTAAGGTAGGACTAGAACTCCTAGTCTCCTAGTGATTGGCCTCACAAACTCACCAGAAGATGGTGAATTGCCCAATCCTCTTTCATGGCCAAGACAGAACTAAAATTCACTGTGGTTGTCACCCATCTGGCTTTTGTGCCTGAGACAGAACTAGAACTCACCATCTCCTGGTTTCTACGCCAGCACTTCATCACTAGAGCAAACTGGGCTGTGAACTGGATTTGTGCAAAGAACTTCCTGGTCATAGTTGGTCACCTGCTCCTTGGAAACAAAATGTTCCCCAAATTACAACTATTTAGGTCTAAAGAGGGAGGGGCATCTGAAGATCTGGGTAGCCCCAAAACCTGTTCTGACCGAGGCTTCCCCAAAAAGCACGAGGCAGAGTCCTGGTCCCAACAAAATCCCTTTTATTAAACGAATGTGAATCCCTCACATTCACATTCAGCCAAGGCCTGGCAAACATTCTTTCAAAGGAGTATTTAAGACCACCGACCTTATCTAACTTGGAAAGCTGCCATGTAAACATTTTCCAAATGAAGTGCTGTGCAAGGAAAGACTGGGCACAGAGTCTCTGAGATTCACGGACAGATCTTCACACTCCTGAAACAGATCTAATGCCCGAACGAAGGAATTGTTTCCTGCAAAGGCCCCCTCCCCTTTCGCTCCTCTTTTGCTTCCTATGGGAGGGGGCCAATCACCTTCCACCTGTGACTTTACTTCCAAGTCTACCCTGATTTCTGAGTTGTTCTTTTCTTCTGGAAGCTCTGTGCATGCGCACACAGGCTCCAGCTGTTCCTCTGCCTCACTGCTGTCTAGCTCCGTAGGCATCTGATCGCTGCCAGATGGCCTCGGCCCTGTCTCTGCCTCCGACGCAGAGCCCTCATCCGAGCCTTCCCCAGCCTCCAGGACTGGCCCATCTTCCTCCCCAACCCTCCTCACTGTCTGACTCTGCTGCCAGCTCTGCTGGCTGCTGGATGGCCACCACAAAACCAAGCAGTCTTTTACGGATCACGATCCAGACTCACGCAGCCCCCAGACCCTCCGAGAAGACCTTCAGAGTGTCAGGTACACAGGTACAATCACCAAGGTATTGATGGTGTCTGGCTCACAACTGATGGACCACAATCACACCCAGTGGCCTCCTGTAGAGATTTAACAGCAGATGTGACAGCACTGAGAGGCCTGAAGTCACCACGGCAAACCTCACCCTTTCACACCCTCTGCTGGGTGTGAGGTGGGGGGGGAAATTCCTTCTCTGGGTGTGGACTTTTTCCAAGGATGACTTCAGGCTCACGCAGTGCGAAAGAGTGAGAAAAACCCCTGGGGTGTGATCTCTGCCATTCTCACAGGTTTGGGGAGCTGCCCCCAAACCGAGGTGTTGGCTTGGGGTGCCACAGAGGAGAAAGATCAGGTCGAATGCAAAGAACGCCCCCACCCCCCAAGACGAAGACCAGAAATCCAACCACCCAGGGGGAAAGCCCGGCTGGGTAAGATGGAACCCCACCCACCCACCCACCCACTCCCTTTTGAAATGCTAGAAGAGGGTGAGGGAGTTTCATGGGTGGAACCCCAAATGCTGGAGCCTGCTCCCTCATTCTCTCTCTCTCTCTCTCTCCCTCCTTCTTGCCCGCCTGCCTTTCCCTCTTTCTCCTTATTTCTTCCTCCCTTCCTCTTTCCTTCCCATTTCCTTCCTTCCTTCCTTCTTCCTTCCCATTTCCTTCCTTCCCATTTCCTTCCTTCTTCCTTCCAATTTCCTTCCTCCTATTTCCTTCCTTCTTCCTTCTCATTTCCTATCTTCCTCCTATTTCTTTCCTTCTTTTCTTCTTCCTTCCTTCTTCCTTCCCATTTCCTTCCTCCCATTTCCTTCCTTCCTTCCTTCCTTCCCATTTCCTATCTCCCTCCTATTTTGTTCCTTATTTTCTTCCTTCCCATTTCCTTCCTTATTTTCTTCCTTCCCATTTTCTTCCTCTTCCTATTTCCTTCCTTCTTTCATTCTTCCTTCCCTTCCCTTCCTCCCTAGTTCTGCCTTCTCATTTCGTTCCTGCCTGCCTGTCTTTCCCTCGTCCTCCTTCTTCCTCCCTCCCTCCTATTTCCTCCTTCCTATTTCCTTCCTTCCCTCCTTCCGATTTCATTTGTTCCTCTCTCCCATTTCCTTCCTTTCTTTCCCCCTTTCCCCTTCTTTCTTACTTCCCTTTCCTCCCCCTCTCTCTCCCTCCCTCCCTCCCTCTCTCTTTCTCCCTCCCTTTTTCTCTCTCTCATTTTTCCACCCGGAAGTGTTTGGAGTCGCCCCCAAACGTGCCCCCTCCGTGATTTGTGTGACTCTTTCAACAGCTTCTCCCCCCCCCCCCCACGCTGCCGATCCACGGGAGCATCTGTCTCTCCCTCCCCTCCCCACCATCCCCCGGGGCTCTCAATACCCTCCGCACACCCGAACCAAGCCCAGCCGGTCATGTGAACGTCGCGGGGGGCGGCTGCTTCTCTCGCAGGCCCGGGGAACCCCCCCCCCCCATCCTCCTTCCCGATTCCCTTTTTCTCCCCCCCCCACCCCCATTTCTCGCGTGGCGGCGCTGCAGTTCCGCGCCCGTCCAGGCGGCGTCGCTGCGGAGCGTCCGCCTTTTGTGGTCCTGATGCTGCGAGCGGCATTTCGCCTCCCTCTGCATCTTCTCTGGTCGCCGCCCGCAGCTCCCGTCTCCGCGCCGCCCGCAGCATCCTCCTCCTCCTCCTCCTCCCGTGCGGCGCCCGCCCGCCCAGCCACGTCGGGACCCGGGGCATGGCCAGACTGCCGGCCAGCGAGCCTAGGCGGCAGGCGCAGCCCCAGCAGCCGCCGCCCCGCGCCTCCCCCATGAGCGGCGGCGCCGACCCGGAGGGCATGAAGGATCTGGATGCCATCAAGCTGTTCGTGGGCCAGATCCCTCGCAACCTGGAGGAGAGGGACCTCAAGCCCCTCTTCGAGCAGTTCGGCCAGATCTACGAGCTCACCGTGCTCAAGGACCGCTACACCGGCATGCACAAAGGTAGGCTGATGCCCCCCCCCCACCTCTTTCATCCCACCCACCCACCCCCGTCCCCAGGTCGGCCTTCTCCTCTTCGGCCCGCCTGGATTCCCTATCTCCCCCCTCTTTCTCCCCAAATCTGTCCCCCATTAAATGGGAGGGACTACAAATCCCATATCAGGATGGGAGCTGTAGTCCGAGACAATTGGGGGGAGGAGCCCCAGGTTGGAGACCAGGCATTCTCCGCCTCCCGGTGCTCTCTGCCCTCCCTCCCACCCACCCACCTACCTCGCTTCCCCCTCTTCCGTTGGGTTTCCTGCATCCCCCCCCCCTTTTTTTAAAGCATCTCCTGGGTGTTTCTCCATCTCTCCCCCCCCATCCCTTTCACATTTCTCATTTCCTCTTCATTCGCTCCCCCGGTCTTTCCTTCCTTTCATTCCAGCCACCCGGCTTACGCTCAAACACACGTCTGCCCGCGCACACACCCGCACATGTGCGTTTTTCTCTCACACACACACACACAAACACAAACCTTCCCCCCCCCCTTTTTTTTTGCTGTCCACGCAGATGTTATCCAAAGATGTCCCGTCTGTTTTTTTCCCCCCTGCGGAGCAAACAATGACCCCTTGTCTTTATTTTATTTCAGATTTACCCCTACCCTGTGGTCATCTCTTGGGGTGCACCGTGACATGGTCAGAGTCCAAGCCCACTCACACCTACACACACACACACACACACACCACACACACACATACACACACAGAGGACTCCAGGCCTGACACTCAGGGAAGGCCCTGTGGCTGGTATCAGCTGGGCTATTCTACTGTTTGCAAATTAAAATTACGGTGCGTTGGGAGGGAAAGATCCTAGATCTCCTATCAGCCGAGCTTCCTTCTTTCTCACCCCATAACCATCTCCTTGTGGAGGTTTATCAAGAAGAGGGCTGGGTGGGTTTCAAGCTATTCTCCAAAGCACCTGAAGGCAGGGCAAGAAGCAAGGGATGAATCAGAGGAGGGAAGCAACCTAGAATTAAGGAGGAATAATGTCAGGAATTTGGCATGTCTAGTCTAAGGAAGATAAGGATTTGGGGGTGACACGATAGCAGTCTTCCAATATCGAAGAGGCTGCCCCGAATTCTCTAAAGCGAATAGAAACTAATCAAGGAGAGAAGCCAATCTAGAACCAAGGAGGAATTTCCTGAGAGTGAGAACAATTAACCAGTGAGATGACTTTCCTTCAGAGGTTGGAGGTGCTCCAACACTGGAAGTTTTAAAGAAGATATTGGACAACCATTATAAGGTTTCCTGCTTGAGCAGAGGGTTGGACTAGAAGACCTCCGAGCTCCCTTTGAACTCTGTTATTTTGTTATTATCTAGAGGCCTTTCTCGCAACACTTGTGTCTCAACCTCTTTGGTTATCTTCACCTTATTTTTTTAATTCCTGCACCCAAATTCCATCTCTTGTCTCCCTTTCCCTCCCCCCCCCATCACTGCTACCAACCAGACTCATTTTATATTTTTTTTCCAGCCTGCGGGCCACTCCCTTCCAACTCTCTCCTGTATTTCAATGTGTTTTAAAGATAATAATAATAATAATAATAATAATAATAATAATAATAATAATAATAATAATTGAAATTCAACGACTATGGCACAAACCAGCAGTGGTAATTCCAGTGGTAATTGGCACACTGGGTGCTATTCCAAAAGCACTGGAATTACATCTAAAACAGTTAAAAATTGACAAAATCACCATCAGTCAAATGCAAAAAGCCGCACTGCTTGGATCTGCACGCATATTACGACGTCCTAGGCCCCTGGGTGGGGCCCGACTAGTAACCAATGCCAAATCCGGCGAAACAACTGGCCGCTGTGATACAATTGTATAATAATAATAATTGGCACACTGGGTGCTATTCCAAAAGCACTGGAATTACATTTAAAACAGTTAAAAATTGACAAAATCACCATCAGTCAAATGCAAAAAGCCGCACTGCTTGGATCTGCACGCATATTACGACGTCCTAGGCCCCTGGGTGGGGCCCGACTAGTAACCAATGCCAAATCCGGCGAAACAACTGGCCGCTGTGATAAAATTGTGATAATAATAATAATGATGATGATGATGATGATGATGATGATGATGATGATGATCAAGGAACTGGAAGGTTTGTGAAAGCAGAGGGAATGTGGTTGCATTTAAAAAATATTTTTACGTTCAAGAAACAAATGCAAATTTGGGAAAGGGATCTTGGTAACTTAACCTAGTTGATCAGAGCTAAATACAAGTGCTGTGTGTGGGTTTTTTAAAAATTAGATTTAAGAAAATAAATTCCTAATGGAGATTCAGGTCGTAGGGCAATGATGATAAACCTTTTTTTAGGGGCTTGGCATGTCAAAAATAAAAAAAATTGGAAAATGCCTAACTTGATTCTGTTGGTGTGTCACCAACACACAAACAAAAGAGGAACACTTCTTTACATATTCATTTATTTTACAAAAGCACAAATCTTGTTCATGAGTGGTGCTTTGTATTATATAAAGAAAGGTCCAATGAATTACAAGTAAAATTAATTTTCAAAGTGAAAGCGCATCCTGTTTTCACGCAGCCTTTGAAAATCACACAAATACGGGTGTCTTTGAAGAATCCAGGTAGTCCTCGCCTTATAACGGTTCATTTAGTGACGGAAGATACCACAGCACTGAAAAAAGTGACTTATGACCCTTTTCCACACTTATGACCACGGTAGCGTGGTCAGGTGGTCAAAATTCAAACCCTTGACAACTGACTCGTATTTATGACGGTTGCAGTGTCCCGGGGTCACGTGATTCCCCTTCTGCAACCTTCTGACAAGCAAAGTCAATGGGGGAAGCCAGATTTGCTTAATGACCTCACGATTTAGTTCAATCACTGCAGTGATTCACTTAACAACTGTGGCACAAGAGGCACAACTTACTTAACAGCTGCCTTGCTTAGCAACAGAGGTTTTGGGCTCAGTTATGGTCGTAAATCGAGGACTACCTGTATGCAAGAACCTGGCTGTGCCCTCATCACTTTGACAGGAATTTAATAAGATTTATTGATTAACTGAATCTATATGTGATTTATTAAATGAGATTTATTCATTAACTAAACCAGTTTCGTTAAGTTACAGAAACAGTCATAAACATACATAAATAGACATATGATTTATATAGATTTGTATAGGACTACCTGTATTTACAGAAGAATTTGCAGGTCACAGGTAGTTAGTTACTTCTTAGTTACTCCACTTACAACTATTTGCTTAATAACCATTCAATGACATAATGGTGCTGAGAAAAAGAAGAAGAGGAGGGAGGAAGAGAAAGAAAGAGAAGGAGAGAAGGTAGGGAGAAGAAAAAGGGTAGGAGTAGGGAAGAGATAAGGGAAGGAAGAAGGGGATGGAGAGGAGGAAGGAAGGAAGTAGAGAAGGAAGGGAGGGAGAAAAGAAAAGAAAGAGAAAACAAGGTGGTGTCTTAGCAGGTGCGAAGGATGGTAAACAAAGCATTCTAAACTATACCTTATAACCTTCCAAATGGGATAATAATAATATAAGAATGGCAAAGAAAAAGAATAATTATGTGAATGTATATCGATAATCTGTATGTTAAGAGAACAAATGACAGTAAAAATATATAGCATAAATAATATCTGGTCATAAGTATGCTAAGTTTAAATAAATAAATAAAGAAATGTACATACAAATGGATAACGAATAAGGAGATTATGAATGAAAGATGGAAATGTATAGTAGGGAAAACACTTAACTGCAAAGAAACCGATTCGGAACTGCTGTATGATATATGATGGAACTTATTGTTCCTATGTTGTTTCTAAGTTATGTGTTTGTTTTTGTTGATGTGCTTATGTGTTTAAAATAAAATAAAAAATATCACCCATAATGGTGCTGACTTACAAGTGGTATTAGCAGTGATCATTGCTGGAGCATCCCGTAAGTCACATGAGCAAAAATTGGGCACTTGGCAACCACCAGCATGTATTTACAGCCACGTGGTTCAGTGAACAACTGCAGGGATTCGCTTAACGACTGTGGCAGAAAAAGTCGTAAAATCAGGCGTGCCTCACTGAACAACCGTCTCGCTTGACAAAGTCAATGGGGAACCCAGATTCACTTCAAGTTATGAAGGCTGTTGGTTCCCTCTTTAAGTTCCTTATGCCTTAAGCTCTGGGTGTTGGGGTGGTGGCAAAGAATCACCCCTACACCTGGAATTTACCCCCACATCTGGAACTCACCCCTAGAGCCTTAGGGCTAGAAGGGGCCTTGGAGGTCTTCTAGCCCAACCCCCTTCCCAGTGCAGGAGTCCTCACACTATCCTGGATAAATGAATGACAGGTGGCGCAGTGGTTAAATGCAGCACTGCAGGCTACTTCAGCTGACTGCAGCTCTGCAGTTCGGCTGTTCAAATCTCACCGGCTCAGGGTTGACTCAGCCTTCCATCCTTCCGAGGTGGGTAAAATGAGGACCCGGATTGTTGTTGGGGGCGATATGCTGACTCTGTAAACCGTTTAGAGAGGGCTGAAAGCCCTATGAAGCCGTATATAAATCTAACTGCTATTGCTATTGCTATTGCTTTTCTTGAAATTCTCCCATGATGGGGCACCTGAAGATGGCCTTCTGGTCAACTTCTCACCTGCAACAGGTGGGTCATCCTGAATTGCTGAAAGGTGCTCCTAGGCATAAAACAAGTGGTCGCTCAGTGGCTGAGACGCTGAACTTGTTGATCAGAAAGGTTGGCAGTTTGGCGGTCCGAATCCCTAGCACCGTGTAACGGAGTGAGCTCCCGTTACTTGTCCCAGCTTCTGCCAACCTAGCAGTTTGAAAGCACGTAAAAAATGCAAGTAGAAAAAGAGGGACCATCTTTGGTGGGAAGGTAATAGCGTTCTGTGCGCCTTCGGTGTTGAGACTCATGCCAGCCACATGACCACGGAGACGTCTTCAGACAGCGCTGGCTCTTCGGCTTTGAAACGGAGATGAGCACTGCCCCCTAGAGTCGGAAACGACTAGCACATATGTGCGAGGGGAACCTTTAACCTTACCTAGTCATAAAACAAAGACTAAATCCATTGAGTATCAACGGTTGGGCAATAAAGAATAGAATTAGAGTAGAGTATAATAGGAATAGGAATAGGAATAGGAATAGGAATAGGAATAATAATAGGAACAGAATAGGAATAGGAATAAGAATAGGAATAGAATAGAATAGAATAGAATAGAATATTGGAATGAAGAATAGGAATAGGAATAGGAATAATAATAGGAACAGAATAGGAATAGGAATAGGAATAGAATAGGAATAGAATAGGAATAGGAATAGAATAGAATAGAATAGAATAGAAAGAATAGAATGTAATAGAAATGAATAGGAATAGAATAGAATGTAAGAAAGGAATAGGAATAGAATTAGGAATAGGAATAGGAATAGGAATAGAATAGAATAAGGAATAAAGAATAGACTGGACTGGACTGGATTGGATTGGACCGGAACAGAACAGAACAGAACATAATAGAATCTGTTAATAAAGTTTCTAAACCTTTTTTTGGTTTGGCAAGCTTCTGGTGGCAAGCTGTTCCACTGGTTAATTGTCCTCACTGTCAGGAAGTTCCTCCTTAATTCTAGGTTGCTTCTCTCCTTGATTAGTTTCCATCCATTGTTTCTTATCCTGCCCTCAGGCGCTTTGGAAAATAATTTGACCCCTCTCTTCTTTGTGGCAGCCCCTCAAATATTGGAACGCCGCTATCACGTCATCCCTAGTCCTTCTTTTCTATAGACTAGCCCTACCCAATTCCTACAACTGGTCTTGGTATGTTCTCGTTCTCCAGGCCTTTAGTCATCCCAGTTGCTCTTCTCTGCACTTTTTATTTTTATTTTTTACAAAGTCTCAACATCTTTTTTTTGTAATGTGGTGGTCAAAAAATGGAAGAAGACCCAAATGAATGAATGAAGGAAGGAAGGAATGTTAAATAGGATAAGGAAAACATATCTTCAAAACATGTAAAGGTAGGCGGGAGAATGCTGAAATGGTGTAAGAGCCCAATGGAGGGAAAATGAGATCCATTGTTTGCATTAGTTGACTTTTAAAGGCTTAGAAGTGTTTGAAAGCTCCACCAGAACAACACTTGATTTATTTATTTGCATCCGTCCTTCAGTATTTTTTACCAATGACTCCAGAGGCAACCATATCCAACATAATCCTTCCTCTTCCTCCTTTCACTGTCTCCCCCCTCTTTCTAGTGTGGCGCTTTAACCACTAGACCAAACTGCCTCTTACTTTCTTATTGAAGCTTAAGATGTTTGCTGAGTTAAGCATAAGGGTGTTATATTGACACAAGCCATGGTCTTTTGTTGACCTGGGGCTTACCTGGCTTAAGAGCCAAGGTGGCGCAGTGGTTAAATGCAGCACTGCAGGCTACTGCTAGATCAGCAGGTCAGCGGTTCAAATCTCACCGGCTCAGGGTTGACTCAGCCTTCCATCCTTCCGAGGTGGGTAAAATGAGGACCCAGATTGTTGGGGGCAATATGCTGACTCTCTGTAAACCGCTTAGAGAGGCCTGAAAGGCCTATGAAGCGGTATATAAGTCTACTGCTATTAAGAATCTTCTGAGAACTCAGCCAGGTGATTGGCCAAAAGCTACCCAGGTGGCTTTCATGCAGAGGGCAGGACTAAAACTTGCAACCTGATTGACTCAGAAATCCAGTTGGTTTTCAAGGTTAAAATGGGACCAGAATTCAGGGTCTCCTACTTCTTGGCCTGGTGCCTTAAATGTGTTATATAGACACAATCATGGTGTTTTGTTAAGCATAAGCGTTTCAGCCGGTAAGCTATTCTAACCAACAATCATGGTTAAATTTAATTTTCTTGTACGTTTTTAATTCTTTCCATTTATACTTTTATTATATGCTTTTATTACGATGTTGCAAACCTCCCCAGCATCACTTTCAGCCAGATGGGCCGTGCAGAGATGGCACATTTCAATCCCTAAAGAAATCCACACAATTTAGCTCTCCTGTGGCCAGGAGTTCGGCGGGCTAATTTTAATACCCTGACTTCGAGGAGAATTAATTATCTGGTTTTGGAAGGGACTACAGAAAACTATTTCTGGCTTTGGAAGCCGGGATTGCAGCTGTTAATTTTGCCACCTTCTCCCTGGCAACTTCAGATCCTAATTTTGGCCCACCATCCTGGTTTCATCCACACTCATATTCAGAAGTCCCAGTTGAGTGCAATAAATCCCCCCCCCAGGAGTGGGTTGAACAGCTGGGAAGTGCCAGAATATGTGGCAGGTGGGCTGGTTTTGCCTTGCGAATTCTGCAGATTTGGGGTGTGTGTGTGTGTGTGTGTGTGAGAGAGAGAGAGAGAGAGAGAGAATATGGTTACACGCACTCTCGCAGAGCTGAAATCATGAGTAATTTTTCCTCTAGAGAATTCCTGTCTGCTATTCACAATTTTCTTTGAATTCCTCCCAAACACAGCAGAATAGTGGAAGGAAATTATGCAGGGGGGGTGAGGGGTGTAAAAACTCTAAAGGTCAACTTGATGGCGTCTCCCCCCCCCCAATGAACACAACCGGACTATTTAATGTGTAGAAGAAGAGGGGGAAAAACAAGGAAAAGAGAGATCAAGATTGAAAATGGACCAGACCCAACAAGGGGCTATAGACGAAAAAGATACAGGGGAAACAAATTCCTGAATCTATTCTATTCCCCCCCCCCCCAGAAATTTACCATGAAGCTTTCTTTCTTTCTTTCTTTCTTTCTTTCTTTCTTTCTTTCTTTCTTTCTTTCTTTCTTTCTCTTGATGATTGATTCAAAGTCACCCAGTTGGCATTCTTGCCTAAGGCGGGACTAGAATTCGCCATCTCCAAGTGATTGGCCCAAAGTCACCCAGGCAGCTTTCATCCCTAAGGCAGGACTAGAATTCACAGTCTCCTAGTGATTGGCCCAAAGTTCCCCCGCCTGGCTTTCATGCTAGAACTCACCATCTTTTGAGGATTGGCCTAAAGTCATCCACCCAGCTTTCCTGCCTAAGGTGGGGCTTGAAAGTCACTGTCTCTTGGTGCCTGGCCCAAAGTCACCCAGCCAGCTTTCATGACAAAGGCAGAACTAGAACTCACCATTTCCTAGTGATTGGCCCAACGGTCCTCCACCCAGCTTTCATGCCTAAGGTGGGACTAGAACTCACTGTCTCCTGCTTCCTAGACCAAACTGCTACTGCTGGGTGGAAGAGTGTGTTTGCGTGTGTGTGTGTGTCCGTGTCCAGAGAAGCATAGTGCAAGCTTAGTGAGCCTTACTGTGGCTATACAGATGGTGCAGGTGGCCAGCAAGGCACAACTTCCACGTAGAAAGACTGGGAAGGCTCTGTAGGTTGTTGACACTTACCAAGAGAACTTGGGACCTTCCCTGCCTGCTTCCTAATCAGGAGCATCAATCGATGCTCCTTGTGTGAAGCCGGCAAGGAAGGGGCAAGTGATCACTGTGGATCTGTGGGACTCACAACCTTAAGTGTGAGCTTGTTGGACTTCCTGGGGGCGTGGCCTGTTGCCGAGGAGGGCTCCACCGAGCTCCTCAGAGATCTGGTCTGTATATCTAAACAAGATCATAGATAGCACCCCTTTTTGGCAAAAAAAGGGGCAGGGAGTAGCTTTGTAGGCGAGGGTCTATTCGTAAGCCACAGCCTTTTTCTTTTTTTTTGGCTGTGGACAGAGATTAGATTCAGCCGGAGCAGAGCTTTCTCCAGCCAGTTCTTCTCAGCTGCCTTTTTTTTTTTTGGCAGCCCCAGACAGGCTAGCGCCCCCCAGGACAAAACAAAGTTTTTTCAAGCTAGAATTGATACGGGCGGGTCCCACCCCTGTGAGATTTATGCTTTTATTACTATCTTAAATACCAGCACCATTTGTTTTAGAGACTTCTTTGTCTAAATGACTTCAAAATGGCGATTTCTCTCCGTGGATGATTAATAGTGGACGTACTTAGCCGGTTTTACCTTCCTGCTGACCGCTCCTTAACAAAATAAACTCTTTTTTTTTGGAAATAGAGGGGAGCAAAGCGCTGCTTACTTGTTTATTTATTATGGCACCCAGGTCAAAGAAGCGTCTTGCTACAAATGTGTCTAAAGAATTTAAAGAATTTTTACTGGAACCACAGCCTTTGTCTCCTATGCCCTCTACTGGAGAATTTCTAACACAGGAATATTTCTTTAAAATGTTTAATGCCTTTAAACAAGAAATTAAGGAATTTGTATGGGAACTTTATGATGATTTAAAGTCTAAAGTTAATCAAATGAAGGCGAATACGTTTGCAGCCGTGTCTGCCCTGTCAGATTACTCTGCTGAAATAGAGAACAAATTGGAAAGTTTGGAGAAGGCTAATTTTAATTTGACTACCAACATTCACATTTTACAACAAAAAATTAGAGACAATGAAGAAGAGCTCATGATGATAAATTTTAATAGGAAGGCATTTGCAATAAGAGTCAGAGGATTCCGTGAAAAGGAGCAAGAGAATTTGAAACAGACCTTTGCTGAAGCCTTCAGCGATGCGGTGGGAAGCCCGGGACTTAACTTTGATTGGCAGATTCGGAAAATCTATCGCCAGAACTCATTGATTGCGGAACAGCGACAGCTCCCGAGGGACATAATTATATATTTTTCTACAAAAGAATCTAGAAATGCGATTGTGCAAAAGTTTTATAATAACAGTCTCCGAGTTGATGGCCAGAACTTGATTGTCTTCAAAGAAATACCTTTCCAGATGTTAAAGGCAAGAAGGGATTACACCTTTTTAACTAAGGAGCTTAGGAGTCAACAGATTCGATACAGATGGGAGGCCCCTGCCGGCATCACGGTTACATTTGAGAATCAAAGATTTTGTCTTAACTCTGTTTTGGAGGCTCAAGATTCTATTGCAGGATTCTTCCTGACTCGCTTGGAAGAGAGGAGAGACAAGCGGAAGGAGAAGGCAAACGGCAGGCCATGTGGCTGCAAGATGGAGGGGGTAGCCCTTCCTCCCTCGGAGAAGCAGAAAAACGGAGATCGAGAATTTAGACATTTTAAAATACTCGCCAAAGTTGAGGACTGAATGGGGGTTTGAGACCTCTCTCCGGTAGAAAAAGCGGACTAATTCTTATTAGAAGGGAAAGCTGGGTGAAACTACTTTGAGCTAGATTTTAAATTAACATTAACATAAATTTGATAGTGGTAAATATCAGACAAGCAAGGGATGAGGGTAAAATATATGTGGAATGATTTACGTTGGGCTTATTAGAACAGAAAGCCGGTTGGGATTATCTTAAGATAAGTGTAAAAAGAATGCGGAATGATTTATGTTGTTTAAACTTTGTTAGAAGGGATTACTTTAAAATAGAAGGTTAACTGACTCTTGCTGAAAGTATTGTTTGAATATGTGGAACGGTCCATGCTATTTAAATTTTATTAGAAGGGAAAGTTGGTTGAAATTGCTTTGAGTTAGATTTTAAACAAATGCTAGTATAAATTTGATAGTGGTAAATATTAGACAAGTAAGGGATGAGGGTAAAATGCATGTGGAATGAACTACGTTATTTAAATCCTATCAGAAGAGAAAGTCGGTTGGAATTATCTTAAGATAGAAATTGATTTCTGTGTAAAGTAATATTTGATCTACGCTGCTTAATTTTACTAAGAAGGGGAAGCTTGGCTAGACTATTTTGAATTACTGTTTGAAAAGGAGGTTAAGAAAGATCACTTACGCTGTTTAAATTTTACTAGAAGGGAAAGTTTGATTACTCTTCTGTAAAGTCATATTTGAATATGTGGCATGAACCACGTAGCTTAAATCTTATCGGAAGGGATCATGAGGTTTAGGAAGAGGAACGGGAGAGTCTATAGAAGGTTGGGGTAAATAGCAAAGAAGTAAGAGACGAGAATAAAATATAGATAGAATGATTTATACTATTTAAGTATAGATAAAGATGGGGGGCTGAGATCAACACAAAGAGTGGTCTCTTTTTCTCTTTTTCTTCTTTTTTCTATTCTCTTTTTTTTCTCTCTTCTTTTTTTTTTCTGTTTTTCTTTCTTTTGACATATTACTTTTATTTTTTAATCCATATGTATACAAGATATTTTAGACAGAAGGTAGTGCCAGGTGTGGGCCCTGGGAAGTCGGGAGGATTGGGGATGGGGATTTGTGGGGGTGGGGTGGGGGGGTGTTAAAATAGTCTTAATAAGAATAAGAATGTACTTATATACGGTGGTTTTTTCTTTCTTTTATTTTATTTTTTCTTTTTCTTGGTTCATTTTAACACTCGAATAAAGGCATACACCAAGGAGGGAGGTAGAGGGAAAGAAGAGGGAGGAGTAAGGAAGGAGTATGGAAGGGTTAGGTGGGGTTGTGAATGATGAGTTGTGTTTCCTTTTTACTTGTTCGTTTTATTTCCTTTTTCTTTTTTTCTTTTCTTATAGTAAATACCCTGTATATAAGTGATTGCAAATGGAATCTGAAAAATGAATAAAATATATTTATAGGAGAGAAGTGTGAGCTTGTTGCTAAGCGCCTGGTTAGTGGATCACATGACCATGGGAACAGAACTTCAAAGACCAGTCATAGCCACCCTTCACTCAACACGGTGGTAGCTTCAAGCCGTCGCTGAACGAGTGGTCGTTAACCGAGGACTACCTGCATAAATCAGTGCAAATAGAAAAGAGGAAACAAAGGAAGGAAATAAAATAAGAACGTAGGTTAAAGAAATACATGTTTTCTGGCATATCATTTGTGAATTGTTGAAATTTACTAAGGCATAAAATACAGGGGGTCCTCGGCATACGACCGAAATTGAGCCCAACATTTCTGTTGGCTAAGTGTAACAGTTGTTAAGTGAGTTTAGCCTCATTTTACGACACTTCTTGCCACAGCCATTTGGTGAAATCCCTGATGTTGTTAAGTCAGTCAGTCAGTCCCATGGTTGTTAAGTGAATCAGGCTTCCCCATTGACTTTGCTTATCAAAAGGTCACAGAAAAGAGGATCCCGTGACCCCAGGACTCTGCAACGGTCACAAATATGAGTCACTTTGCCAAGCATTCGAATTTTGCTCGCGTGACGGTGGGAATACTGCGACAGTTGTAAGTTTGAAATAAACGTTGTAAGTTATTATTTTTTTGTAACTTCGAAAGTTCACTAAGGGAACGGTTGTAAGTCGAGGTCTACCCATAGCAACAAGTGAATTTATCACTTTAAATGACTAAAAAACAGTATTGAGGTTTAAGCAGAAATTAATATCATTAATATCTAGAGACCCAGTGGCTCAGTGGCTAAGACGCTGAGCTTGTCGATCAGAAAGGTCGGCAGTTCGAATCCCTAGCGCTGCGTAATCGAGTGAGCTCCCGTTCCTTGTCCCAGCTTCTGTCAACCTAGCAGTTTGAAAGCATGTAAAAAATGCAAGTAGAAAAATAGGGACCACCTTTGGTGGTAAGGTAACAGTGTTCCGTGCGCCTTCGGCGTTTAGTCATGCCGGCCACATGACCACGGAGACGTCTTCAGACAGCACTGGTTCTTCGGCTTTGAAACAGAGATGAGCACCGCCCCCTAGAGTCGGGAACGACTAGCACATATGTGCGAGGGGAACCTTTACCTTATAAGTCCATGTACTGAATTATGGTGCAGGAATGGTTTCTACTTTGAATTAATTTCTATGTCGGGTTTTTTTTTTAAGGTGTGACTTTACCATACTTTTTACAATTCGGAATTCAGCTCTTAATCATTGTTTCCTTTTAGTATGAATCCTCTTCCAGAACTGTTGAGCTCTTCAACATTGCCATCAAATATATATCGACCTAAACTTCTCGTTACATTTCCAACAAATTTTTAGAGAAGGCTTTATCTATTTTAGGAATTAAGACTGGAGTGATATCCCAGTGATAACACAGCTTGAAGCCATGCTGTCTAAGAGTGACATTCAGCATAAATTTAATATTTTGCTTTCATTGCAATTCCTATCACTGCAATGCTATTTCTGCATTCTGGTGTTGCATCTATTTAATCCTGGAATCATTGAAATGCACAGATTCGGAGTCACTTTACATTCCGACCCCCCCCCCCCCAAAATTCTCAATTATGTACAGGTAGTCCTCGTCTTATGACCACAATTGAGCCTCAATTTTTGGTTGCTAAGCAAGACTTTTGTTCTGTGAATTTTGCCCCATTTTACCACCTTCCTCCCCACACTTGTTAAGTGAGTCCCTTCGGTTGTTAAGTGAGTCACACGGTTGTTAAGTGAATCTGGCTTCCCCACTGACTTTGCCATCTCAGAGGGTCGCAAAAGCCGATCACGTGACCCTAGGACACGGCATCCATTGTAAATACGAGCCAGTGGCCAAGGGTTTGAATTTTGATCATGTGACTATAGGGATGCTGCAATGGTGGTGCAAAAAATGGTCATAAGTCAATTTTTTGGGTACCATTGTGACTTCGGTCACTAAACCAACTGTCGTTAAGTCGAGACTCCATTACAAGACTTTTGAATTCTGCATTTTTTTTTTATAAATTTTTTATTATTTTTTATTTTGTTACATAGACAACACACCCACAACAATGAAAAAAAAACATCATCACATATAGCATGTCATTTGGTTACAAGTGTTTTAACATTTATCATTCTTATACATTTATTATTTCATTTAATAGGTTATAATATACAGTTTGGGTTGCTTTACCATCCCACCCGCCTGTTTTAACACCACCTTATTTTCCCTTTCTTTTCTCCCTCCCTTCTCTACTTCCTTCCTTCCTCCTCTCCTTCCCCTTCCTTCTTCCTGTACCTTTCTCCTAATCCCGCTCTTCCTCTTCCCCTTCCTACCCTCTCTCCTCCTCCTTTCCATCCTCCTCTCCTTACCTCTTTCTTTCCACCCTCTCTCCCTTCTCTACTTCCTTCCTTCCTCCTCTCCTTCCCCTTCCTTCTTCCCTTACCTCTCCTTTGCTCCTGCTCTTCCTCTTTCCCTTCCTACCCTCCTTCCTTTTCTCTCCCTTCCATCCTCCTTTCCTTTCCCTTTCCTTTCCCCCTCCCTCCCTTCTCTACTTTCCTCCTCTCCTTCCCCTTCCTTCTTCCCTTACCTTTCTCCTACTCCTGCTCTTCCTCTTCCCCTTTCTACCCTCTCTCCTCCTCTTTCTCTCCTTTCCATCCTGCATTTTTTTTTGTCATACCCTGTTATTATTTGAAGATACTACAGCAAGTAAGGTAAACTAGATTACTGTGAATTAAAAGTCTCCAAACAAAAAAAGGATTTATCTTTGCCTTGTTGATAATTAGATTTTGCCCTCTAAGTTATTCATGTCCCACGGATCAAATTTCTTTGCATTTTTCTCTTCGTGTGATTAGCTGTTTAATAAAAAAAAGAAGTAATACGTTTTTAAAAAAAAATGCAGGTAATCCTCAATTTACAACAGTTCATTTAGTGACTTTTTTCAGCGCTGTTGCAACTTTGAACCGTCATTAACTGAAGTGTGGTTAGTCAACAACCTACAACTCTATTTCTGACGGTTGAGGCATTCAGCGGTCATGCGACCCCCACTTGCGACCATCCCTGACAGGAAAAGTCGATGGGGGAAGCTGGATTTGCTTAACAACCCAGAGATTCACTTAACAACCGTAGCAAAAATGTCCTGAACTCAGGCAAAACAACTGTCTTGCTTAACGATGGAAATTTTGGCTTCGGTTGTAAGTCGTACGTCGAGGAATACCTGTCATTATTTGAGAACGCGTCCTCTTAATGGCTACCGTATCTACAGAGGGGAGGTCAAAAAAGTCAAAATGGCAGCTGCCGTCCTATTTAGACACGTTAGCACACGCACGGAAGGCCGAGCGCATGTGTGGGTGTGTGTCCTCACATTTGTGAACTGGTAGGGAAAGTAAGGGAATACCACTCCTCCTGAGTGGCAGGGCTTCGGTAGAACGGACGTGTCCACCATTTTGACTTTTTTGACCTCTCAGGGCCTCTCGCCAACTGTTCTCCCGTGGCAGAATTTAACTGAACTTCATCGAACGATCTGTTCTCCGCTGTCCCCTCCCAAAACTCTCGTTTCTTCTCTTCCCCTTTCATTTTTCCCCCCCACTATCTCTGTGCCGTGTTGGTTCCAGCTGGTGTGTAGGTTGCATTTTCACAGATGGAACAAGAGGCAAACACACACACAGACACACATACACAACAAGTGTGGGTTCCGTTTCTCCTGTCTATAAATTGTTCCCGTTCAGGAAACCGGAGGGGGGGGGAGGAAAAAGAGGCAGCAAGGAAGGAACAGAAGCCCTCGCCCATCTGCACACTCGCCAGGCCTGACCCTGCTTAGCTTTCGGGCAATCAGACAAGGCGGTTTTGGTGCTCTGGAATAGTATTTCTTCACCTCAGCAACTTTAAGATGGGCGGACTTCAACTCCCAGAATGCTCTAGCCAGCATGGTGGGCTTTACCTCTGAGAAAGCCCCATTCAGTCTTTGTGGGTTTGAAATCACACTCACAGGATGCCCCAGCCAGCATCTGTGGACTTCAAGTCCCAGAATTCCCCAGGCAGCATCTTTGGACTTCAACTCCCAGAATTCCCCAGGCAGCATTTGTGGATTTGAAATCACAGGATGCCCAAGCCAGCATCTGTAGACTTCAACTCCCGGAATTCCCTAGGCAGCATTTCTGCATTTGAAACCCCAGAATTCCCCAGGCAGCATCTTTGGACTTCAACTCCCAGAATTCCCCAGGCAGCATTTCTGCCCTTGAACTCCCAGAATTCCCCAGGCAGCATCCTTGGACTTCAACTCCCAGAATTCCCCAGGCAGCATTTGTGGATTTGAAATCACAGGATGCCCAAGCCAGCATCTTTGGACTTCAACTCCCAGAATTCCCCAGGCAGCATTTGTGGATTTGAAACCCCAGAATTCCCCAGGCAGCATCTTTGGACTTCAACTCCCAGAATTCCCCAGGCAGCATTTGTGGATTTGAAATCCCAGAATTTCCCAGTCAGGTTCTATGGACTTCAACTCCCAGAATTCCCCAGGCAGCATCTTTGGACTTCAACTCCCAGAGTTCCCCAGGCAGCATTTGTGGATTTGAAACCCCAGAATTCCCCAGGCAGCATCTTTGGACTTCAACTCCCAGAATTCCCCAGGCAGCATTTGTGGATTTGAAATCCCAGAATTTCCCAGTCAGGTTCTATGGACTTCAACTCCCAGAATTCCCCAGGCAGCATCTTTGGACTTCAACTCCCAGAATTCCCCAGGCAGCATCTTTGGACTTCAACTCCCAGAATTCCCTAGGCAGCATTTCTGCATTTGAAATCTCAGAATTCCCCAGGCAGCATCTTTGGACTTTAACTCCCAGAATTCCCCAGGCAGCATTTGTGGATTTGAAATCCCAGAATTTCCCAGTCAGGTTCTATGGACTTCAACTCCCAGAATGCTACATCCAGCATTTGTGGATTTGAAATCCCAGAATTCCTCAGCCCGTATCTGTGGACTTCAACTCCGAGAATTCCCCATCCAGCATTTGTGGACTTCCATTCCCAGAAACCCACACACCTTGACAGTAGCAACCTGTCGAGGTGGGTCTGCTACAAAATGTTGTCGTATTTTGTGCTTTTCACTGATGTGGGGGCAGACATCTTTCTTTCACAGGCCAACTTCTTGCCATCAGTTTTAATTTTTTTAATTTCTACTCTGTTGTCAATTTTTTGTGGTTTGTGGGCTGGTTGGATGTGCCTTTTCTGGGCTATATAGGATGATTTCGTCTATATTTTTTTAGGAGAGGGATATTTCCAGGTAGTCCTCTAATTACAACCATTCATTTTGTGACAGCTTGAAGTTACAGCAACACAGAAAAGTGACTTATGACTGGTCCTTAACACTTACAAGCCATACAGCACGCCCGCAGTTATGTGATCAAAAATTTGGGTGTGTATTTTATAATAACTGCGGTATCCTGGGGTCACACGATCATCATTTGTAACTTTTCTAACCACAAAGTCCATTGGGGAAGCCCAATTCACTTAATGACCACATGATTTGCCTTAACAACCGCAGCGATTTGCTTAACAACCATGACAAGAAAGTGGTAAAATTGGGCATGCCTCACTTAACAACGGTCTTGCTTAACAATTAAAATTCTGTCCCCGGCTGTAGTCGTAAGTCCAGGAGTACCTTTAAGGGGCTGCTTTAGCAAACAGGGAGTGAACGGAACTGCAGGTAGTCCTCGACTTACAACAGCTCATTTAGCGACCGTTCAAAGTTACAACAGCCCTGTCAATAGTGACTGATGACCATTTTTCACACTTTTGACCGTTGCGGCATCCCCATGGTCACACAATTTACGTTTGGATGCTTCACAAACTGACTCACATTTGTGACAGTTGCAGTGCCCCAGAGTTATGTGTTCCCCTTTTGCGACCAACTGATAAGCAAAGTCAATGGAGAAACCAGATTCACTTAACAATCGTGTTACTAGTTTAACAACTACATTGATTCACTTAACAAATGTGTTAAGTGAATGTTAAATTCACTGAACAAATTTTTCACTTAGCAACATAAATTTTGGGCTCAATTGTGGTCGTAAGTTGAGGACTACCTGTATGCTGTCTGCAAACCAAACATTTTCTATCTGAGGAGACACCAGATGACCAAAAACAGAATTTGGGACTTTTAAATACAAATACAATAGCAGAGTTGGAAGGGACCTTGGAGGTCTTCTAGGCCAACCCCCTGCCTAGGCAGGAAACCCTATACCATTTCAGACAGATGGCTATCCAACATCTTCTTAAAGACTTCCAGTGTTGGGGCATTCACAACTTCTGGAGGCAACTTCTGTTCCACTGATTAATTGTTCTAACTGTCAGGAAATTTCTCCTCAGTTCTAAGTTGCTTCTCTCCTTGATTAGTTTCCACCCATTGCTTCTTGTTCTGCCCTCAGGTGCTTTGGAAAATAGTTTGACTCCCTCTTCTTTGTGGCAACCCCTGAGATATTGGAAAACTGCTATCATGTCTCTCCTAATCCTTCTTTTCATTAAACAAGACATACCCAGTTCCTGCAACCGTTCTTCATATGTTTTAGCCTCCAATTAAAATGGAGCCAGTGACAGATTTTATTTTTCTGGCTCCAAGATCACCGCAGATGGGGACTGCAGCCAAGACATTAAAAGAGGCTGGCTCCTGGGGAGGAAAGCTAGGGTAAATCTAGACAGCTTCCTAAAAAGCAGAGATATCATCCCCTTGCCAACCAAAGTGCGTTTAGCCAAGGCTCTGGTTTCCCCAGTTGCAATGGACGGCTGTGAAGGTTGGACCATAAGGAAGGCTGAGCATCAAAGAATGGAGGCCTTTGAACTCTGATGCTGGAGAAGAAGACTCCTGCATTGAGTCCCTTGGACTGCAAGGCCATCCAACTGGTCAGTCCTAGAGGAGATCAACCCTGACTGCTCTTTAGAAGGTCCTAAATCCTGAAGAGGAAACTCAAAGACTTTGGCCACCTGATGAGAAGGAAGGACTCCCTGGAGAAGAGCCTCATGCTGGGAACGATGGAGGGCAAAAGAAGAAGAAGGGGACGACAGAGAATGAGGGGGCTGGATGGAGTCACCAAAGCAGCAGGCGTGAGCTTAAATGGACTCCAGAAGATGGTAGAGGACAGGAAGGCCTGGAGGAACGTTGTCCATGGGGTTGCAATGGGTCAGACATAACTTTGCAACTAACAACAACAACCACAACCCCTGATTATGTCCTGACTGGATCTAACATCGATCCTTCCCTTGGTGCCTTGTTCCAAGTGACTTTTGATAGAGGAGAAAATCAGATTTTGCAAATTTCACGAACGATTTCATTCAGACAACTCCTTTGCCCTCTGTAAGGCTCCGGGGATTTCAAATGAAAACAGCCTTACTTATGGTTAAAAGGATCAACTGATGGACTTGAACCAGGCATGCCCAGGACAACTATGAATGAACAGAGTTCAATCAGAGGGACAGGCGTGTGAAGGGAATTCAGGTAGTCCTCGACTAACGACCACAATGGAGTCCAAAATTTCTACTGCTAAGCAAGATGGTTGTTAAGCGAGTTTTGGCCCATTTTAAGACCTTGCTTGGGCAGAGTTGTTAAGTGAGCCACTTGCAGTTGTTAAGAAAGTAACGGTTGTTAAGTGAATCTGGCTTCCCCATTGACTTTACCTGTCAGAAGATTGCAAAAAAGAGATCCCGGGACTCTGCAACCGTCATATCTACATGCCAGTTTTCAAATTTCTGAATTTTGATTATGTGATTACGGGGATGCTGCAACGGTTGTGAGTGGAAGAATGGAATGGAACATGGAATAGAATGGAATATGGAAGGGTAGGGTAGATGTTGTGGCCCAGTAGGAGCCATTGGAGCTGCCACCAGACTCCGACAGCGAGGGGTCCTATGAGTCGGCCCTGGAGGATGTGGAGGACCCCGGACAGGGTTCCGACTCCGAACAGGGAGCAGAGAGGCTGGTTGGCCACCAGGAGGCGCCTGAGCCTTGGAGCAGTGGGGAGGAGACAAGGGAGTGTGATCCTGACGTCATGCATTGGAGCAGTGAGGAGGAGACAAGGGAGTTGGTCCTGGATGCCCGGCAACGGAGGGCTAATAGGCGTAAGGAACAGTTACGCAGTTACAGGAGATAATTGAACTCAGCTGGTGGTAATTAGGCTCCTCTCAAGACTATAAAAGGAATGACTTTCCACACGCTCGTCACAGGAATCAACGTATTCACTAGAGCTGGAGAAGCTAACGTGGCTAGCTTGGCAGGCTGGATTGCTGCCAAGGTGTGGTCTGTGCTGGATTGCTGCCAAGGTCTAGTCTGTGTGTTAATAAATCTTTGAAGTATCTTTGTCTCGGCGTGCTTTGGTGTATGAAGAGTGGGGGTCAGAACAGTACTCTTAATTCTGCAAAATGGAATTGAGTGGTTTCTTTCTTGGTTATTAAGTGAAGCAGCCTTGACATAGAGTAGAATGAAATATGGAATAGGATAAGATGGAATGGAATATGGAATATGGAAGGATAGGATAGGGTAGGGTAGAGTAGAGTAGAATGGAATGTGGAATAGGATAGGATGGAATGGAATGGACAATGGAATGGAATATGGAATATGGAGAATAGAATGGAATGGAATATGGAATATGTAACAAGGAAGTGTAGGGTAGAGTAGAGTAGAATGGAATATGGAATAGGAAAGGATGGAATGGAAAGGAATGGAATATGGAATATGGAATATGGAATATGGAATATGGAATAGGGAATAGGGAATATGGAATATGGAATATGGAATATGGAATATGGAATATGGAATATGGAATATGGAATAGGATAGGATGGAATGGAATGGAATAGAATGGACTATGGAATGGAATATTGAATATATAGAATGGAATGGAATATGGAATATGGAATATGGAATATGGAATATGGAATATGGAATATGGAATATGGAATATGGAATGGGATAGGATGGAATGGAATGGAATAGAATGGACTATGGAATGGAATATTGAATATGGAGAATGGAATGGAATATGGAATATGGAATATGGAATATGGAATATGGAATATGGAATATGATAGGATGGAATGGAATGGAATGGAATAGAATGGACTATGGAATGGAATATTGAATATGGAGAATAGAATGGAATGGAATATTGAATATTGAATATGGAATATGGAATATGGAATATAGGATGGGATGGGATGGGATGGAATAGAATGGACTATGGAATGGAATATTGAATATGGAGAATAGAATGGAATGGAATATGGAATATGGAATATGGAATATGGAATATGGAATATGGAATATGGAATATGGAATATGGAATATGGAATATGGAATATGGAATAAGGAAGTGTAGGGTAGAGTAGAGTAGAATGGAATATGGAATAGGATAGGATGGAATGGAATATAGAATATGGAGAATAGAACAGAACAGAACAGAATAGAATATAATTCTTATTGGCTAATTGTGATTGGACACACAAGGAATTTGTCTCCGATGCTGATGTTCTCAGTGTAAACACATACAACAACAAAATTATAGGCCGTAGGCCATAAATCATAGTTCATTGATCATGTCCCTTTTTTCAGTGCCTTTCTAACTTTGAACAGTCACTAAATGAATGGCCGTAAATCGAGGACCGCCTGTAAACTGTCTCAATTGGAAAAGGGTGAACCTACCGATTTTTGCTAACGTGATCCTTTGCCTACAATGCAGGGGGCGAGCGGATTCCCTTGGGCTTGATAGAGAGGGAGTTAAACCCAGGGCCATAGATTCGCTTCCGGGGTTCATTCGATCAGAACAGACCTGGAAGGGACCTTGGAGGTCTTCTAGTCCAACCCCTTGCTCAAGCAGGTGATCCTCTGCCAATCTGAACAAATGGCTATCCAACATCTTCTTAAAAACTTCCCCACAACTTCTAGAGGCAAGCTGTTCCACTGGTTAATTGTTCTCACTGTTAGGAAGTTTCTCCTTAACTCCAGCTTGCTTCTCTCCTTGATTAGTTTCCATCCATTATTTCTTGTTCTGGTGCTGTCTTTTGCCCCCCCACCCTCTTCTTTGTGGCAGCCCCTGAAACTTTGGAAGGCTGCTATCATGTCACCCCTGGTCCTTCTTTTCATCAAACTAGACATACTCAATTTCTGCAACCGTTCTTTATCTGTTTTAATCTCTTCTTTGCACTTTTTCCAACATCCTTTGTCACGTGGTGACCAAAACTGGACGCAGTATTCCAGGTGTGGCCTTACTAATTCCTATTAATTATTTACCTATTCCTTCTTCCTGCCTTCAGGTGCTTTGGAAAATAGGGGGACCCCTTCTTTTCTGTGGCAGCCCCTCAAATATTGGAATGCTGCTATCATGTTCCCCCTGGTCCTTCGTTTCTTTAGACTGGCCAAACTCAAATCCTGCAGCCTTTCTTCATTTTATTCTCCAGGCCTTTAATCATCTTAGTTGCTCTTCTTTGCATTTTTCCCAACATCTGTTTTGTAGCGTGGTGACCAAAACTGGATGCGGAATTTCTTTTTTTTAAATATATATATTTATTTTCATAACAAACATTCAAATCCTCCTTCTTTACATACTGTAGAAAGTGTATCAGTTGGTTACAAAAGGCTTTTGTGCATCTCTTCCACCGTCATCAAATATAATTCATATTAACTCTAATATCTTAACTCGGATATTTATTATATTACCATCATCATATCTCCACTTTTATTTGACTATGATTATTTAAACGTCCTTCATCATAAAATATACCAAGATTTAATACATAACCACATACTGGCATTTCATTTACTTATTTATAAAATCCTCCATTAACATTAAATCCTCATATTCTATTCTAGCTAAACATCCATAATATTTAATACCAAAATTTTCTAATCCTCCTTTCCAAATCCCTGTTTACCATTTACATCCAATTCCCTTATATTATACCCATATACATATACATATATATTATATATTTAGTGTCACAACCCCTGGTATGCCCCAATTATGGGAGGAAGCTAACTGCTTCCGTTCTCTGTCCTTCGGCTCGTCACAAGAGACCATCCAGACAGAAACCCAATATTTTTACTGTTGCCTTTGTTACATTTGTGTTGTATTTGTGCTGATAAATAAATAAAGGGAGGCTAGTATAGATCTATTTCAAGCTATTTAGCTCTCATCAGCTAGCCATACCCTTACTGGGATTCGAACCTGTGCTGTATTACATCTTAAGCAGATGTATTAACCATTAAGCCACAGGTCCTCCTCCATTATCAGCTGAGCCAGGGAGGTAGGTATATATTTAGTGTCACAACCCCTGGTATGCCCCAATTATGGGAGGAAGCTAACTGCTTCCATTCTCTGTCCATCGGCTCGTCACAAGAGACAATCCAGACAGAAACCCAATATTTTTACTGTTGCCTTTGTTACATTTGTGCTGTATTACATGATAATGGAGGAGGACCTGTGGCTTAATGGTTAAGACATCTGCCTAAGATGTAATACAGCACAGGTTCAAATCCCAGTAAGGGTATGGCTAGCTGATGAGAGCTAAATAGCTTGAAATAGATCTATACTAGTCTCCCTTTATTTATTTATCAGCACAAATACAACATACACACACACACACACACACACACACATACACACACACACACACACACACACACACACACACACACACATACACACATATATATATATATATATATATATATATATATATATATATATATATATATATATATGTTTTCTGAGGTTTTCGCGGGTGTTAGTATGTAGGTCTCTAGTTGTTCGGGTTTTCTCCCGCGTAGAATTGGAGATGTCTTGGCGACGTTTCGACGAAGTCTCATTCGTCATCTTCAGGCTGCTTCAGACTACTTCAGGTTTGGTGTTTCTGGAAACCTGAAGTAGTCTGAAGCAGCCTGAAGATGACGAATGAGACTTCGTCGAAACGTCGCCAAGACATCTCCAATTCTACGCGGGAAAACCCGAACAACTAGAGACCTACATATATATATATATACATATATATATACATACATACATACATACATACATACATACATACATACATATATATATATATATATATATATATAATCATTATCCTTTCTTTATTTAACTATATCCTATATCATAACATTTTCCCCCTAATAATTTCAGAATTTCAGGTGCGGCCCTTACTAAGGTTTTATAAAGCGCTACTTCGCGTGATTCCTCCATGCTTATGAGATGGGTGTGTGACCTACAGGTAGCCCTCCACTTACAACCACTCATTTAATGACAGCTCAAAGTTACCACAGCACGGGAAAAAAAGGGACTAGCAGCCAGTCCTCACACTTATGACCATCACAGCATAGCAGTAGCACTTAGACTTATGTACCGCTTGACAGTGCTTTTACACCCCTCTCTTAGCAGTTGACAGAGTCAGCCTCTTGCCCCCTCAAAATCTGCGTCCTCATTTTACCCACCTCGGAAGGACGGAAGGCTGAGTCAACCTTGAGCCTGGTGAGATTCGAACAGCCAAACTGCAGGCAGACGCCGGCAGTCAGCAGAAGTAGTACCACAACCCGAGGTGGCGCAGTGGTTAGAGTGCAGCACTGCAGGCTACTTCAACTGACTGCTAGTTCAGCAGTTCAGCGGTTCAAATCTCACCGGCTCAGGGTTGACTCAGCCTTCCATCCTTCCGAGGTGGGTAAAATGAGGACCCGGATTGTTGTTGGGGGCAATATGCTGACTCTGTAAACCGCTTAGAGAGGGCTGAAAGCCTTATGAAGCGGTCTATAAGTCTAACTGCTATTGCTATTGCTATTGCTACTCTACCCACTGCACCACCATGCATCAAGCATCCCCACAGTCATGTGATAAAAATAATTGCTTGGCAGCTGGCATGTATTTACCACTGATTGCAGGATATACAGTATGCCAAGTTCAGATCAGAGGTGGTATTCAGCCAGTTTGGACCAGTTCACTCGAACCGGTAGCAGAAATCATGGTTGGGCCCCACCCACCCACCCATGCTGTCCTATTGAGACACGTTTTTGAGAGAGGGCGCATGCATAGAAGCCACGCGCACGAGCAAGGCACATGCGCAGAATGCCCGGCGTAACCGGTGGTAACAAAATGTGAAACCAATCACTGGTTCAGATATATCTCTCTCTTTTATGTAATGTGGTGATCAAAACCACGTGCAGTATTCCAGGTGGGGTCACAAAAATATGATTCGCGGTGAAACGCTAGAATTAAACAATGGTTGATTAGAAAATGAAAGAATATATTTTACAATACAACAGCAGAGTTGGAAGGGACCCTGGAGGTCTTCTAGTCCAACCCCCTGCCTAGGCAGGAAACCCTATACCGTTTCAGACAAATGGTTATCCAACATCTTCTTTTTTTTTATATATATATATTTTTTTGTCCTTTTAAAACTGTTTATTTCATTTTCATTTTCATTTTATACAATCACTTATATACTGTGCATTTTAAAAAAAAAGGGAAAATCAATGAACACAACTCATCTTCCACCATAGAAAACCAACATAGCACTTCAATCCCCCATACACCCTTTCTTCTCCCCCTCCAACTTTCATTTCTCCCCTCCAACATTCCCCTCTTCTACTTCCCTTCCCCCTCAAACATTCCTTTCTCCCCTTCCCTCCATCTCACCCTCCTTACATTCCCCTCTCACTCCCTCTTTACTTCTCCCTCTTCTTTCCCTCTACTCCTCACTTTGGTGTATCTCTACAATTCATTAATCTATTCAGTTTATATTTTACTCTAAAATTAAGAAAAATGAAAAGAAAAAAGAGAAAATAAAAGAAAAAAAAGAAAAAGAAAAGAAAAGAGAGCAACAGTATACAAGTGCATTCTTATTGTATCCAACATCTTCTTAAAGACTTCCAGTGTTGGGGCATTCCCAACTTCTGGAGGCAACTTCTGTTCCACTGATTAATTGTTCTCACTGTCAGGAAATTTCTCCTCAGTTCTAAGTTGCTTCTCTCCTTGATTAGTTTCCACCCATTGCTTCTTGTTCTACCCTCAGGTGCCTTGGAGAATAGCTTGACCCCCTCGTCTTTGTGGCAGCCCCTGAGATATTGGAAGACTTCTATCATGTCTCCCCTAGTCCTTCTTTTCATTAAACTGGACATACCCAGTTCCTGCAACCGTTCTTCATATGTTTTAGTCTCCGGTCCCCTAATCCTCTTTGTTGCTCTTCTCTGCACTCTTTCTAGAGTCTCCACATCTTTTCTACATCGTGGAGACGTATTTTAATGTAGACATGTGTAGTAACAGTAGAATTATATGGGTTGAAGGGTTGGAAAGAATATGAACAGATGTACCAGTACTTTAAATGTTGAAATGATTGTGATTGGTACGAGAAGTGTATATTGAGACACCGATTAATGAAAGAATGAAAGATGACATTTTAATATAAGTACCGTATTTTTCGGAGTATTAGTAATAGTAATAGCAGTAGACTTATATACCGCTTCATAGGGCTTTCAGCCCTCTCTAAGCGGTTTACAGAGAGTCAGCATATTGCCCCCAACAATCCGGGTCCTCATTTTACCCACCTCGGAAGGATGGAAGGCTGAGTCAACCCTGAGCCGGTGAGATTTGAACTGCTGAACTGCTGATCTAGCAGTAGCCTGCAGTGCTGCGTTTAACCAATGCGCCACCTACTTTCGTACCTTTCCCCCTCAAAATAGAGGGTGAAAATCTGGGTGCCTCTTATACACTGAACACAGCATTTTTGGCCTCCTGAAGCCCTGCCCCCTACTGGTAAGGTTTTTATAAATCGGTTAAATGCTTTCTGCGCACAGAGACGAGGTGATGCGCTTAATGTTCCTTCTGCTTCCGTTTCAGGGTGCGCTTTCCTGACCTACTGCGCCCGAGACTCTGCTATCAAAGCTCAGACTGCCTTACACGAACAGAAGACGCTGCCGGGGGTAAGTGTGGGAATCGAGTACATTTGCAGGAGGGGACCCCTTAATCTTGGAACGATTTCAGTTTTGCATCATGTGCTAAAATGTGCTGGGGGAACAGATGAATTGTTCCTGGGATATTTTTCCTCCCATTGGTTTTAGCCCCGCGAGGTAGTCCAGACAAATGTCACATCAAAGTAATCTTGCATTTCTTTATTTGAGATAGAAGGCCAAGGGCCATCTGAAAAATCTGATTTTTCCGGTGTCGAAACCTTCACCAATGAACTCCAGTTTTGCACCCCAAATTTGAGTTCAGGCCTTAGAAGAAGTTTTGTTCACTTTTTAATCTGTCTGTCTGTCTGTCTGTCTGTCTGTCTATTTATCTATCTATCTATCTATCTATCTATCTATCTATCTATCTATCTATCTATCTATCTATCTATCTATCATCTATCTGTCATCTACCTACCCATCTACCTACATCTATCTATCTGTCAGGGTAATGATGATTTAATAGCTGACCAGTAAACTGAAATAATGATGCAATGAGAATGAATAAGCAGGGTTATCACTTTAAGAGGCTGTCTATATAAGAGAGGCCCTGTGAGGGCATCTCTCTCTCCATGTGTACTTCTGTGCTGTAGTTGATGATTGATTCCCTGACTTTGCCTAGTACATGTATGTATATATTCCTCGTAGGTAAACCACAATTTGAAAGACAAACCTCTGTTTACTGTAGTTTGCTCCAAGGTTGTCTCAAAATAGTCACACTGTGCACACACTGACACTATCATCTATCTATCTATCTATCTATCTATCTATCTATCTATCTATCTATCTATCTATCCATCCATCCATCCATCCATCCATCCATCCATCCATCCATCCATCCATCCATTCCCCATTCACAGGAAAATATAATAAAGGTGGTCCTCCAGTTATGACCACAATGGAGCCCAAAATTTCCATTGCTAAGCAGCAAGTTTTGTTAAGTGAGTTTTGCCCTGTTTTACGACCTTTCTTGCACAGTTGTTTAGTGAATCACTGCAGCGGTTGAGCTAGTCACACGGTTGTGAAGTGAATCTGGTTTCTTCTTTGACTTTATTTGTCAGAAGATCGCAAAAGTGGATCGGGTGACCCCCGGGACACTGCGACCCTCATAAATACGAACCAGTTGCCAAGTATCTGAACATGACCATGGGGATGCTGCAAAGGCTGTCAGTGTGAAAAATGGTCAAAGTCAGGGTTTTTTTCAATGCCGTTGTAACTTTGGTCATTAAACGAACCGTTGTATGTCGAGGACTACTTGTATAGCTCTATTTTTGTTGCAAGAATCTTGCAAGGGTGAAATGATTTCTTCCTTCCTTTTCTTTCAAACTCTGGAAAACAAGGGTGTGCCCCTTCTGAGATGCTTCCTACATCGCTTTTCCTTTGGTGGGTCTAGAAAATGTTTACGTGTAGACGGGTGAGAAACGGTCATAAGTCACTTTTTTCACTGCTGTTGTAACTTTGAACGGTCACTAAATGGACTGTTGTAAGTCAAAGGGTACTGATGTGACCTCCCAGCACCCAGTGGAGCTGGCAGCAGAGTCGGAGAGTGAGGAGTTCGGGGAAGAACCTGGGCCAGTCCTGGAGTCTGGGGAAGGCTCTGATGAGGGCTCTGTGTCGGAGGCAGAGAGGGGGCCAGGGCCCTCTGACAGTTATCAGCTGCCTTCAGAGTCAGACATCAGTGAGGCAGAAGAACACGTGGAGCCTGTTCCCAGAGTTGCCAGGCGAAGGGAAGAGCTAAAGAACAGGGTTCGACTTGGGAGTAAGGCCTCAGGTGGACGGTGAATGGCCCCTCCCAGAAGAAATAAAAGAGGAGCGAAAGGGGAGTGGAGTTTGCAGAATGATAGCAATAGCAATAGCAGTAGACTTATATACCGCTTCATAGGCCTTTCAGGCCTCTCTAAGCGGTTTACAGAGAGTCAGCATATTGCCCCCAACAATCTGGGTCCTCATTTTACCCACCTCGGAAGGATGGAAGGCTGAGTCAACCCTGAGCCGGTGAGATTTGAACCGCTGACCTGCTGATCTAGCAGTAGCCTGCAGTGCTGCATTTAACCACTGCGCCACCTTGGCTCTATAAAGAGACAATTAGAAGAGACAATTAGTTCGCTTAATTGGTTTGTGACCCTCCGAGGCTCCTTGCCAAGTTCTGCAGATCTCGGCCTGGCAGCTCTCCAAGCCAGATAAGGTCTGTGACTGTAAATCCTCCCTTGAAAGCCTTTGCTGGATGTGAATGAGCAGAATTCACAGCAAATTAATAAAAGGGTTTTTTGTCGGGACAAAGGAGTTTGCTTCATGCTCTCAGGAAGCCTCGGTCCGAACAATTACCTTTATCAATATTCGTAATCTTCTTCGAGCCAAGAGATTGAAAGGAACATTACTTTTTTTCAGCAGATGGAACAAGAAAGAAACTCTTCACACTTCCTTCTTCTATCCTGTCCCTCTTCCGCCACTCTTTCAGAAATATTAAATGGCAGAGGCTGCCTTCGGGACCAGATAAATGTTGCAAAAAAGCAGACTGAATCAATGAAAATTAAGCTTAGCAAACTTTATTTTAGGAACTTCTGCTCGAATGATTAGTATATTCTAAGAACTGCTCCATTCTTTTCCCCAAATTGTAATATTTAACATGAATAAAGCCTTAGCACTTAGCTGAGCTCAGGAAGCTAAGCTGGACCAGTTATTTAGAAGGGAGACCACTCAGAGATCACAACGCTGTAGCCCAGGCCAGCAGTCCCCAAATTTTGCAGCTTGGTGGCCTGTCTTGGGAGGGAGAGGGGAAGTGGGCCACATGAGTGCGAGGGGTGGGCCGGTGCACATGGGCGCAGCTCGACTTGCACAAACGGTGGGACAGTGTGCACTAGTTCCTGCCAGCCCACTGTTCACACATGTTGAACTGTGTACACACACACACACACACACACACACACACTCCAGCCAGCCACTCACGGGGTCCAATTCCGAATAGGCTGCAGCCCATCCATGGGACCCAAGGCCTAGAGCAGTGATGGCTAACCTTTTCGGCACCAAGTGTCCAAACTGGAATGCTGGCCGATGTGCACATGCCTCTTTTTTTGCTTGTTTTTTTGTCTGTTTTTTTGCCTTTTTTTTTTAGTGTTTTCAGGGCTGTTTTCAGGACATTTTTCATGCCATTTTCGGGCTGTTTTTTAGGCTGTTTCAGGCCATTTTCTGGGCTGTTTTCAGTCCATTTTTCAAGCCGTTTTTGGGCTATTTCTGGGCTGTTTCAGGCCATTTTCTGGGCTGTTTTCAGGCCGTTTTTCAGGCCGTTTTCAGGCTGGTTTTGGGGCTGTTTCAGGCCATTTTCTGGGCTGTTTTCAGGCTGTTTTTCGGGCTGTTTCAGGCCATTTTCAGAGCTATTTTCAGGCCATTTTTCAGGCCGTTTTCAGGCTGTTTGGGGCTGTTTCAGGCCATTTTCTGGGCTGTTTTGAGGCTGTTTTTTTGGCTGTTTTGGGGCTGTTTCAGGCTATTTTCTGGGCTGTTTTCAGGGTGTTTTTTTGTGGGCTGTTTGGGGCCATTTTCTGGGCTGTTTTTAGGCTGTTTTTCGGGCTGTTTCAGGCCATTTTCAGAGCTATTTTCAGGCCATTTTTCAGGCCGTTTTCAGGCAGTTTTGGGCTGTTTCAGGCCATTTTCTGGGCTGTTTTCAAGCTGTTTTTTGGGCTGTTTTCAGGGTGTTTTTTGTGGGCTGTTTGGGGCCATTTTCTGGGCTGTTTTTAGACTGTTTTTCAGGCTGTTTCAGGCCATTTTTTGGGGCCGCTTTCAGGCTGGTTTTGGGCTGTTTCAGGCCATTTCCAGAGGTATTTTCAGGCCATTTTTCGGGCCATTTTCAGGCTGTTTAGGCCATTTTTTGGGCCTTTTTCAGACTATTTTCCAGGCCAAAAACAGCCTGAAAAACAGCCTGAAAACAGGCCAAAAATGGCCCAAAAAGTGGCCTGAAAAACACCCTGGTTTTTGGCCATTTCCTCACCATTTTCCGGGCTGTTTTCCAGTACTCCTGCACCCACAAAATCTAGAAGAGCATCTGGCGACCGTGTGCGTGCCCATCTAGAGGGCTCTAAGTGCCACCTCTGGCAAACATGCTATAGGTTCGCCATCAGGCGCCTAGACTCTCATCACTTCCTTTAATTGTCTTAAAACAGCTTTGATTTTAATAGCATCATTTTGGTTTTAGTCTGTCCCCACCCATTATTTTTTTTAGTTTCAAGCCACTTCCTTTTAGGAGTGCAAACTTCTTCATGCCTTTGTTTTCCAGGTCGTCCTCTACTTACAACCATCCATTTAGTGACCGTTCAAAGTTACGCCGACACTTTTTAAAAAGTGATCCTCGCTTACACTGTTTTTCACACTTACGACCGGTGCGGCTTCCCCATGGTCATATGACCAAAATTCAGACCCTTGGCCACCGACTCATATTTATGACGGTCGCAGAGTCCCCGAGGGAGTCATGTGATCATCCCCTTTTGCAAGCTTCCAACAAGCAAAGCCCACGGGGAATCCAGCTTCATTTAACAACCGTGTTCCTGACTTAACAATTGCAGGGATTCACTTAACAACAGCGTTATTCATTTAACGGCTGCAGAGATTTGCTTAACAACTAAGTGAAGAAAGGTTGTAAAATGGGGCAAAACTCACTTGACAACTTAGCAATAGAAATTCTAGGCTAAATTGCGGTCATAAATCAAGGACTACCTACGTATGCAGGCAATTAGTTCCTGCTATTCCTATTGGGGGGGAGGGGGGAGGAGAACTGTTTCTTTTGTGAAAGGGTGGAGCTGACAATTTAACAGTGTCTGGGTTCCAAATAGCATCCAAAAGTAAATCAGAGTCCAAGGCAAAGTATTGCTCAAAGGTCCAATTGATTAAGAGAGACACGTTGGCACATCTGGGAAAACCCGAATCTGAAAGCTTCCCGGTTTTCCCCACCCAGTTGAAAGTTCAAGATCTTGCCCCCACACCCACAAGACCATCACACGGTCCAATCTCCCACTGCCACGCTGGCACTTCCACCCATCCAGTTCCGGTCAGGTGCAGAGTTGCAGAGACAAAGGATGACCTTGGTTTTTTAGGAAGAATGTTGTTATGGCTACATCGCATCTCACTCCTTCCAACCCCCCTCCCATTTTCCCGCAATAGAAATTGCATGGTAGAATAATAGAAACTATGGCAGGCCAAAGATCCAAAAGAAAAGATGGCAGCAGGCCTGATGGGGGGGGGGGGGCTCTCCTCAGAAGAAAAGCATCCAGAAAAGAGAATAATGTGTGGGTTAACATAACTAACCACCTCTCCCACCTCCCAGGGGGTCCTTTGCCTAATAGAATCACAGAGTTGGAAGGGACTTTGGAGGTCTTCTAGAGTCCAGTGTTTCCCAACCTTGGCCACTTGAAGATGTCCGGACTTCAACTCCCAGAATTCCCCAGCCAGCAAATGCTGGCTGGGGAATTCTGGGAGTTGAAGTCTGGACATCTTCAGATTGCCAAGGTTGGGAAACACTGTTCTAGACTAGTCCAACCCCTTGCTCAGGCAGGAAACCTTACACTATTCCAGACAAGCGGCTGTCCAGTCTCTTCTTAATAGCCTTAAGTGATGGAGCACCCACAACTTCTGGTGGCAAGCTGTTCCACTGGTTATTTGTCCTCACTGTTTAGGAAGTTTCTCCTTAATTTCAGGTTGCTTCTCTCCTTGGTTAGTTTCCATCCGTTGTTTCTTGCCTTGCCTTCAAACTAGACATACTCAATTTCTGCAACCTTTCTTTATCTGTTTTAGTCTCTTCTTTGCACTTTTCCCAACATCTTCTTTGTAATGTGGTGACCACATGTGCAGTATTCCAGGTGTGGTCTTACTAATTCCTATTAATTATTTACCTATTCCTTCTTCCTGCCTTCAGGTGCTTTGGAAAATAAGCTGACCCATTCTTCTTTGTGGCAGCCGCTCAAATATTGGAAGACTGCTATCATGTCACCCTTGTCCTTCTCTTCCTTATAGACCAGGCGTGTTAAACTCAAAGCCCGGGGGGGGGGGGCTGGATCCGGCCCGCGAGATGCTTAGATCTGGCCCGCGAGGCTGCCCTGGAAATAGCCAAGGACCGACCTGCAATATCTCTGCCAGCGAAAACGGAGCTCGGTTTTTTCCCTGGAAGTGGATTGCAGGAGGCCTTCCTAGCTGAAAACGGAGCTCAGGAGCCCGTTTTCGCTGGCAGAGTGCTCAGGCCACTCCAGGCATGACCCGACAAATGTGCGAACGACAAAAGCGCGCCGACAAAACCGCAGCGCTAAAACCGCGATGTCAAAAGCGCGCCGACAACAGTGCGCCGACAGAAGCGCGATTTAAGTTAAGGTAAGGTTTAGGTTTAGGTTTAGGGTTTGGTTTAGGGTTTGGTTTAGGGTTTGGTTTAGGGTTAGGTTTAGGGTTAGGGTTAGGGTTAGGGTTAGGGTTAGGGTTTGGTTTAGGGTTTGGTTTAGGGTTAGGTTTGGTTTAGGGTTAGGTTTAGGGTTTGGTTTAGGGTTAGGGTTAGGGTTAGGTTTAGGGTTTGGTTTAGGGTTTGGTTTAGGGTTAGGTTTAGGTTTAGGTTTAGGTTTAGGGTTAGGGTTAGGTTTAGGTTTAGGTTTAGGGTTTGATTTAGGGTTAGGGTTACAGCGCGCTTCTGTTGGCTTGGTTTAGGGTTGGGTTTGGTTTAGGGTTTGGTTTAGGGTTTGGTTTAGGGTTAGGTTTAGGGTTTGGTTTAGGGTTAGGGTTAGGGTTAGGTTTAGGGTTAGGTTTAGGGTTTGGTTTAGGGTTTGGTTTAGGGTTAGGTTTAGGGTTTGGTTTAGGGTTAGGGTTAGGGTTAGGTTTAGGGTTAGGTTTAGGGTTTGGTTTAGGGTTTGGTTTAGGGTTAGGTTTAGGTTTAGGGTTAGGTTTAGGGTTAGGGTTAGGTTTAGGTTTAGGTTTAGGTTTAGGGTTTGATTTAGGGTTAGGGTTACAGCGCGCTTCTGTTGGCGCACTGTTGTCGGCGCGCTTCAGCGCTCATTTGTTGGCGCGGTTTTGTCGGCGCGGTTTTGTCACCGCGGTTTAGTCAGGCGCGCTTTTGTCATTCGCGCATTTGTGGTGGAACCCACTCCAGGCACCCCCAAGTGACGTCATGCTGGCCATGTCCACCCCAGCCCCCCCGAGGTCAAACACAACCCTGATGTAGCCCTCAATGAAATTGGGGTTTGTTTGACGCCCCTGGTCTAGAAGCACCAAATTCCTATGACTATTTTTCATATCTTTTGGCCTCCAGGCCCCTAATCCTCTTTGCTGCTCTTCTCTGCACTCTTTCTAGAGTCTCAACATCTTTTTTTACATCGTGGCAACCAAAACTGGATGCCGTATTCCAAGTATGGCCTTACCAAGGCATGATAAAGTGGTATCAACACTTCACATGATCTTGATTCCATCCCTCTGTTTACGCAGCCTAGGATTTGCCCTAGCATTTCATTCAGTTGCTACTGTAGTCATTTCGTCTGGAGGAAAAGCCATTCATACAGCATTTTTCCTCCACACTTTCTCTGAAAGCTGTGGCACACAAACAAACACACACACACACAATCATTTTCACACTGCGGGATGGTTTCTCACATCCTGGTGGAGATTCAGGCTCATTTCTCCTCTGCACAGTTTTGAGGCCAGAGAGTAACAGCCTGGTCCCCAGATCTCAGGATATTTCTTTTATTAACTATTTCCATTAGTATCCAGTTTGTTCTATCCTCTTATCGCCTCTAATGATTAAATAAAACAAAACAACAGTAAAATGGAAATCGTTTCAAAGCCTCCACTTTACAAAAGAGCTGAATTCGTGGCCTTGAGAAGAATTCTGCTTGAAAGCAAAGCTGTTGACTTCATTTACATTCTTGTACCTCCTACCTGAGTAAAGGGAGTCCTCGGGTTATGACCTCAGCGGAGCCTAAGATTTCCGTTGCTAAGCGACGCAGTTGTTCAAAGTGAGTTTTGCCCCATTTTGTGACCTTTCTTGTCCCTGTTGTGTGACTTCAATCGCTGCAGTTGTTAAGTCAGTAAGACAGTTGTTTATGATCATAATCGTTAAATACACTCATCATCTTCTACATACATACATACATACATACGTGTGTGTGTGTGTGTGTATGTATGTATGTGTGTTTGTTCCAGCTCTGGAATGCCTCGAGCAATTTCAACCAAACTTGGTACACAGATGACTTACCCTCTGGAGACAAATACCGTGGGGGGTAAAAATGCCCCAACACCCCTCGGGGTGTATGTTCTGTTAAGATGCAGCCTGTTGTGCCTTTAAATCTTGGGGTCTTGGAGTCCTAAGGGGACAACCATTTAAATAGGAGCCAGCCGTGTGCAGCAGCTGCCAAAAAAGCCAACACAGTTCTAGGCTGCATCAACAGAGGGATAGAATCAAGATCACATGAAGGGTTAATACCACTTTATAATGCCTTGGTAAGGCCACACTTGGAATATTTGCATTCAGCATTGGTCACCACGATGTAGAAAAGATGTGGAGACTTAAAGAAAGAGTGCAGAGAAGAGCAACAAAGAGGATTAGGGGACTGGAGACTAAAACATATGAAGAACGGTTGCAGGAACTGGGCATGTCTAGTTTAATGAAAAGAAGGACCAGGGGAGACATGATAGCAGTCTTCCAATATCTCAGGGGTTGCCACAAAGAAGAGGGAGTCAAGCTATTCTCCAAGGCACCTGAGGGTAGAACAAGAAGCAATGGGTGGAAACTAATCAAGGAGAGAAGCAACTTAGAACTAGGAGAAATTCCCTGACAGTGAGAACAATTAACCAGTGGAACAATTTGCCTCTAGAAGTTGTGAATGCCCCAACCCTGGAAGTCTTTAAGAAGATGTTGGATAGCCATTTGTCTGAAACGGTATAGGGTTTCCTGCCTAGGCAGGGGGTTGGACTAGAAGACCTCCAAGGTCCCTTCCATCTCTGCTATTGTATTGAACTGTAAATGGCTTCTACTGTACAGCGCTATGGAGTTACCATGGCAACGGCTTCACAGTACTCTACAGGGGGGCTCCCTCTGGCAAGGGGGAAAATCCAACATTAGAAATTATGTTTGATCTGGACATTTTCCTTCTATAAATAAATACCCAGGCAACGCCGAGTTATCGGCTAGTGAATCATAAGACACAACAGTCTGTGACAGTCATAAACTATAAGATATAAACAACAAAGCGATAGTCATAAGAAGCTAAGGAAAGAAGTAATAAAAGTAATAAGAAAGATAAGAAAGATAATAGTAATACAGGTTCTTTTTTTCCCCCTGTTCTTTCTAATAGCAATCATCAATTGATACCGCTCACCGTATATTATTTCCCCTTCTATTGTATTTCATTTGGATTTCACCATTCTTAACCCTCTTATTTTACTCATAAGTATTATTTTTTGAGTTTTGTTACATTCCTTCATTGATTCTTGTTTCTTTCCTCCATCCACCTATACCATTTATCCCATATCTGGTAGAATTCTGATTCTTCTTCTCCCTGGATTTCTTTAGTTAGTTTGTCCATTTCAGCACAATCCATAACCTTTCTTATTATTTCATCTTCGCTTGGAGTTAATTTGTTTTTCCATTTCTGGGCAAAGGCAATCCTTGCCGCCGTAATTATATGTAGTATTAAATACTGGATTTCTTTTTTGTATTTCGCAGACATTATTCCTCATTAAAAAATACTTCAGGTTTCCATTCTATTTTAACCCCCGTTATTGCCTCCAGACAATTTTTGATCCTTTTCCAAAACTTTTTAGCCTCCTCACAGGTCCACCATAAATGGTAATATGTTCCCTGTATTGATTCGCATTTCCAACATTTTGGGGAGGTATTTGTTAAGATTTTAGCTAACCTTGTTGGTGCCAGGTGCCATCTGTAAAAACATTTAGTAATACAGGTTCTATTAGGTGGTTTGATATCCCAGGGCCTAATGGAACAGAAGTTGCCTTCAGAAGTTGTGGGAGCTTCATCACTGGAAGCTTTCAAGAAGAGACTGGACTGCCATTTGTCAGAAATGGTGTGGGGTCCCCTGCTTGGGCGGGGGGTTGGACTAGATGACCTACATGGTCCCTTCCCATTCTGTTAATCTGATGAAAGCCTTGTGGGAATGCGTTATTTAGCTGAGTGATGGCATGCAGGGGGTGGGGGTGGAAATTGCTTTGGTGTCGGGCTGTTTTGGCATGCCATGCCCTGTAGCATCATCTTGAGGGAAGAAGTTAAAACCGTTTGTGTCCAGGACGGGGGGTGGGTGGGATGGGGGCAGAGGTGGGTTCCTACCAGTTCGCACCTATTCGGTAGAACCAGTTCGTCAAATCTACCAAACCAGTTAGAAGAGGCTCCACCAGTGGACCCGGAAAGCAGGTCACACCTATAGAAGAGGTTCCGAAATTTTTTGAAACCCACCACTGGTCCTTGGATATGATTATTTTACACTATCATGCTCATATTTATAAAACTCAGTGCCTCTGTGAAAGGTAAGGATGACTACTGCGTTTGTGGTGCAATCAGAACATTGCGTGTGTTGAAGTTGTTTTAACGCAAACCAAAGATGCCTTTTAAAAAACAAGTTGACATCCTATTCTCATGCATGCCAGTGCTGTGTGTTAGGTAATTTAAGGTGGTTCTGACAAGTGTCGTCGGCATCTTCATATCCGGTCACATGGGCGGCAAGCCACTCCCATCCGGTCACATGGGTGGCAAGCCACTCCCACAAAGGAGGCCACACCCACAGAGTAGGTTCGAACAATTTTTGAAACCCACCACTGGATTGGGGAGGGGGGTGTCTGTAGATATTTTCACTGCCCTTTTCCTGGCTGGTGCAGAAATGGTGCGAAGCCGCCTCTGTAACTGTAAGCTGTGCCTCTCGTCAGATGGATGCAACCACCAGCAGCTGCAGAAAAAACATAAAAAGAAAGGGAGCCATTTATGGGCCTTGTAGTTACCTGGCCTGTCGCAGCTTTGAACACACCCGTGAGCTCCTCCGAAGCCGCCCGAAGCCTTCTGGCTGTGGTGGGGTGGGAAGCATGATCTTAAACTCTGTTTCTGCACCCCAACAAGGAGTTCAGCCAAGGGACACCCTCATCCCCGAAGCTCTCCAGTGCTCCCCGTAACAACCCATGCAATTGCTTAACAACTGCAATTGGTAAGGCCAGGATTGCAATCGTTGAGCGAAGTAGTCACGTAGGCATCTCGCTTAATCACTATTTGGCTCTGTTAGGTAAGCTCCCCATTGTGAGAGCGAGTGCGTTCAAAGAAGCGTTTTGAGAGTTGTGTTGGAGACCACACAAACCAGCATACAGAGACACTGCAGTTTAAATAGGCTTTTACTTTCGTGGAAATAAGAGGTATCAAACGTCCATCAAACGGTCCAAGTCATACACGGATAAGACAGTCAGTCATCAATGTCCAAATAATCCAAATAACATAGTCCAGTATCATATAATCAGTTCAGTACTCAAAGTTTGCTAGCAGTTGCAAAACTTACAATAGCTCACGGCACTTTCTAACAGCCACCTTCCAAAACACTCAGATCAGATCAGCCCAGCATCTAACAAAACAGAGAGCTAACAGTCATTCTGGCTCCCTCTTATGGCCGATTGAGGAAAACAGCAACCAATCACATTTTACAGCACGATTTAAAGAAACAGGTATAGCATTGTTACATGATTTATATATTGCCAACCCAAACGTTAGATTATATTCCTAACAGGCTCAATGGCAGATTCCAGTCCCAGCTGACTTTCTAAGTTGAGATTTGCCTGTGATTGCGATAACTAAAGCTGATGGGAGTTGTAGTCCAAAAAACCCTGGCCAGGATCCAGTCTGGGGAAGGTAGTTCTAAAGCAGCTGGTCGTTTCTCCTTCCCTCCCACGCAGAAACATCAAAAAGGGAATTTTTTCCCCCTCTTCTAAAGTTCAGTCCTTTCCACAGCTATTTCTTAAGGTAGAACAGTCAAGGAAGAAGACCATTAGCCTTTTCACCTCTGCTATTTTGAAATATTTTCTCGCTGGCTTCATTCTCTTATATTTGCAGGGGGGGCAATCACAGAGGTGCCACCTGTGGGGGCTCGAAGGGAAATGGAAAATGTCAGATCCACGTTCTGTGGTTTTAAAAATAAAATCTCTGAATTTGTGTGTGGGTGCATCTTCTCTCAAAGTCCTGTGCATAGAAATACTCGGTTTGCTTTCGGGAACCTGGGGAGTTTCATTAAGTCCTCGACTTAAAAAAAACCCACAATGGATGCCAAAATTTCTGTTCGCTAAACAAGAACCATTTGGAATGGAGTTTTTGCTCCGTTTTACAACCTTCCTTGCCACAGTGGTTAATGTTTGTTGAATGTTGAATGTTTATTTCATTTGTATGCCGCCCTTTTCTCCCGAAGAGGGACTCAGGGCGGCTCACAACTCAAACCAGGGAAAGGGGATACAGACAAATTAACAACAACACAAAACAATACATAATTTAAAAACACGCAACAATCATACCATTCGAGATAGGGGCAACGGTTCTTTAGCCCCAGGCCTGTTGGAACAGCCAGGTTTTAAGGGCTTTGTGGAAGGCCTGGAGGGTGGTGAGGGTGCGAATCTCCATGGGGAGTTTGTTCCAGAGGGTCGGAGCAGCCACAGAGAAGGCTCTCCTCCGGGTAGTCGCCAGTCGACACTGGCTGGCGGATGGAATTCGGAGGAGGCCTAGTCTGTGGGATCTAATCGGTCTGGTGGAGGTAATTGGCAGCAGGCGGTCTCTCAAGTACCCAGGTCCAATACCATGAAGGGCTTTATAAGTGACGACTAGCGCCTTGAAGCGTATCCGGAGACCAATAGGCAGCCAGTGCCGCTCGCGGAGGATAGGTGTTACGTGGGTGAACCGAGGTGCACCCACGATCGCTCGCGCGGCTGTATTCTGGACAAGCTGAAGTCGCCGAATGCTCTTCAAGGGCTGCCCCATGTAGAGCATGTAGAGTTAAGCGAATCACTTGCAGTTGTTAAGTCGGGAACATGGCTGTTAAGTGAACCTGGCTTCCGCATGGACTTTGCTTGTCGGAAGGTTGCAAAAAGAGGATCGCGTGACTCCGCGGATAATGCAACCGTCATAAATACGAGCAAGTTGCCAAGCACTCAAATTTTGATCAGCTGACCATGGGGATGCTGCAACAGTTGTAAGTGTGGAAAACGGTTGTATGTGCTGTTGTAACTTCAGACGTTCACTAAATGAAAAGCTGCAATGGCTTTCTGCCTGGATGGCTCCCAGAGTGAGCCGATAGACAGAACAAGGAAGCAGTATGCTCCCTCCCATATTTGACATACCAGAGGTTCTGACACAATGCATACCTATTTCCCTTGTCGGAAGTGGTGTAGGCTTTTCTGCCTAGGCAGGGGGTTGGACTAGAAGACCTCCAAGGTCCCTTCCAACTCTGCTATTGTATTGTATTGATGAAGCCCCCACATTATCTTATCTCTCCATTCAGTCACAAGCTTGCCTTTTGGGAGACTTAACTTCAAGTGACAGGTCCTAATAGCTGATCTCCAAAAGTTGAGTGGGGTCAAGACCAGTTAGTTGCTTGCAGATAGGAGACCACCAGGTGAGCCCAATCCTATGCAGGTAGTCCTTGGCTTACAATCATTCATTTAGCCACCATTCACAATTACAGCAGCACCGAAAGAAAGAGACTTTTTTCACACTTGTGACCTTTGCAGCATTCCAATGGCCACGTGATCAAAATTTAGATACTTGGCCACTCATATTTGTGAGGGTTGCAGTGTCCCGGGGTCGTGTGGTCCCCTTTTGTGACCTTCTGACCACGGGGAAGCCGGTTTCACTTAACAACCACATTACTAACACCAACTACAGTGATTCACTTAACCGTGGCAAGAAAGGTTGAAAAAATGCACCAAAACTCACTTAACAAATATCTCATTTAGCAACATACATTTTGGGCTCCGTTGCGGTCGTAAGTCGAGGACCACTGGTATTAGAAGAAGGCCCTGGCCAACCACTTCTAAGAACGCTCTCTACGGTATTTCTCCATACAGTCACAAGCTTGACTTTTGGGAGATTTAACTTCAAGTGGGAGGTCCTAATCGGCCTTCCCTGATCTCAAAAAGCTGACCAGCATCAGCACAGGTTGGTTAGTGAGTGGGGGAAAGGAGACCACTAGACGAGCCCGATCTGAGAGCTAAATTGAGATACGCCACGAAATCATGCCTTAAAGCAGGGGTCACCAACCTTTCGGACCTCAGGGACCGCTAAATTCATAACGGGTGGGTTTCTCGCCCCGTTCCAACCGGTTCGGTTGGAATGAGGCTGGCGGCGTCCTCGCGCATGCGTACTAGCGTCTGTGCGATGCTCCAGCTGCTCCTGGAGGATCGCGCAGGTGCTGTATGCGTCCTGCGCATGCGTGGAAGCGCAGAATTCGGCAAAACCGGGTAAGGAGCAGGCGCGGGCGCGCGCGGGCGTGTGGGCGCGGGGGGGGCCCTTCGCCGTTCCCAGAAGTTACTTACTTCCGGGTTCGGCGACCAACCAGATCGCGGGGACCGCCACGAACCGGTTGAAACCCACCCCTGATTCATAATTTTAAATCCCACATACCACTAATATGATCTGCCTAATGACTGGCTGGGTGGGCGTGGCTAGGTTGTCATGTGACTGGGTGAGCGTGGCCAAATCAATGTCACTCACATCAAGGGGCACCTCGCCAGCCTCTACTCGCCCCTCCCCTCCCAGCCACTACTGGCCTGCCTGCCTGGGCTCCTTAAGACCCTAACAGGAAGCAGTTGCTGGAGCTAAGCAGCCCCCATGAGAAAGGGTTGGCAAAACAGCTCAGTTCAAACTGGATCTGACTGAGAAGGAGGCTCAGGAGAAGCACCTCAATGAGGACTAGGAGCATAGGCTTTCCAAGCAGAGGGAAGACCTGCGGGAATGCAAGGTCAGATACTGGCGCCTGGAGGCTCACTGGGCTGAGATGGTCAGCCAGTTCCAGGCCATGATGCAGTCCCACTGGAACGAGGCCCTCCGGCTCTTTACCACCAGCCGTGCTTCCCTCCAGCCTTCACCCAAAGCCCCCCACCAGGAGGCTGAAGCAGACCCCAAATCAGAATTTCTGCTCCCCCTCCGACCCACACAAAAAGACCCCAAAGGGGGAGACTCTCTGCAGCAACACAAGCTTTCATTGCACGTATCCGTCCCATGGGCCGTAGTTTGAGGACCCCTGATTTAGTGCAATATAAAAAATGAAAATAATTTTTCTGCGGACCACCAAAATTTTCTCGTGGACCACCCGTTGGTGACGGCTGCCTTAAAGGAAGCAGCTGAGCTATTTTCGCGGGCGAAAAAGCCACGGGGAACAATTGCTTCACATCCACGGAAGCCAAGCTTGACTCAAAAGAGACCCCCAAATTATAACCACCAACATCTTGCAAAAGTGAGGGGTCATTTACTTTTTCCAAAGGGGGAAACTATCTTGCATCTACACCCCCAAATCAGCTCTTCGGATGTCAGGCGGGATTCAGGTTCCCCGCTTCCCCACTGAGCGAGCAAAGAAACTGGCTTGCAAACTCCTCTCTTCTCCGGCTTAATTACCATAATTTGGGAATAATTTAGGCTCGGCTAATTAAATGTTCTTTCTTGTCGAAGGAAAGAAAGGAGGGAGGGAAGGAGGGTGTCGCCATTCTCCACTTGGCCTCGCGCAGCCCTGGATTCACACCGCCGTTCTCATGGCAACACGGCACTGTGTGTTTCCCTCCCAACCCGGGTGACGGCGTGTGCGTTTGTGTGTGTGTGTGTGTGTGTGTGTGGTGTGTGCGCGTGCGAAGATCCATTTCAGCTTCCCCAATTTTTGTTTTCCACTTTGCTCGCCTGTCCGAAAAGTTTGACGTATTCCCCTCGGCGTCGGCTCGACGTGCAGCAAAGAACTGCCGAATATTCCAGCGGGTGCAGGACGTTACGGAGTGCCTCGCCTGACAACAACCCCTGTTGCACGCTCCATCTCGGTGACACGCAAAACACAGAACCAAAGAGCTGCGTCTTGCACGCGTTGCTAATGGGGCTTTGGAGCCCAAAGGAGAGAGAGAGACCCTGCCTTGGCTTATGCGCTGTGTGCCACTCGCTTGGAGGTGCTGCAGAGATAGCGGGAAGATAGCAGCCTGTTGTCGTGGCCCTGGGGTGTGTGTCCATCCGAAGGCAGCACAGGTGATCCTCGACTTACGATGGGTTGCTTAGCAACCATTCGAAGTGATGACAAACCTACCTTATTTATGACCCGGATTCAAAGTTCTGAGGGTCGGTGCTCCCTTCCCATGGTTATGTGACCGAATTTCAGGCGCTCACCGGCTGCGTGGCATGGCTGCTTGCGGTCTCCCGTGGACACACGGGATTGCGGTTTATGATGGTCTTGCCAAAAAAAAAGTGGCACTTGTTCCCGGTTTTCAGCAACCATAGCAAACAATTGCTTCACTTAAACGACTGCTGCAAAAACGAGGTCATAAAATCGGATCGGCCATGCCACACTCTGCCATGCTTGTCTGATTTATAGAGTCTGTGTTTGGTAAGGTTTTCATTGTTGGATCTTGTAAAGCTGGCCAGACTCATATGGATTGGGTTGGTCTGTAAATTGGATGGAGGGATCGAGGGATCGGATGGATTGATAAGATAGCAAGTCGATGGACAGATGGATGGGTGGGGTGGCTGGCCAGATGGTTGGATGGATGGGTGGGTGGGTGGGTGGATGGATGGATGGATGGAGAGACGGATGGATGGGTGGGTGGGTGGATGGAGAGACGGATAAATGGCTGGATGGAGAGATCGGTGGAGAGACAGATGGATGGAGAGACAGATGGATGGAGAGATGGATGGAAGGAGGGATGGATCAATTGATGGACTGATGGATTGAGGCATCAGTTGATGGATGGATGGATGGATGAATGGATGGATGGATGGATTGATAAGATAGCAAGGCAATGGACAGATGGGTGGGTGGGCGGCTGGCCAGATGGATGAATGGATGGATGGATTGATGGATGGATGGAGAGACAGACAGATGGAGAGACAGATGGAGAGATGGATGGAAGGAGGGATGGATTGATCGGACTGATGGATTGAGGGATCAGTTGATGGAGGGATGGATTGATAAGATAGCAAGGCGATGGACAGATGGATGAATGGCTGGATGGAGAGATCGGTGGAGAGACAGATGGATGGAGAGACAGATGGATGGAGAGATGGATGGAAGGAGGGATGGATCAATTGATGGACTGATGGATTGAGGCATCAGTTGATGGATGGATGGATGAATGGATGGATGGATGGATTGATAAGATAGCAAGGCAATGGACAGATGGATGGGTGGGCGGCTGGCTAGATGGATGGATGGATGGATGGATGGAGAGATGGATGGATGGGTGGGTGGGTGGATGGAGAGACGGATAAATGGCTGGATGGAGAGATCGGTGGAGAGACAGATGGATGGAGAGACAGATGGATGGAGAGACAGATGGATGGAGAGATGGATGGAAGGAGGTATGGATCAATTGATGGACTGATGGATTGAGGCATCAGTTGATGGATGGATGGATGAATGGATGGATGGATGGATTGATAAGATAGCAAGGCAATGGACAGATGGGTGGGTGCGGCTGGCCAGATGGATGAATGGATGGATGGATTGATGGATGGATGGAGAGACAGACAGATGGAGAGACAGATGGAGAGATGGATGGAAGGAGGGATGGATTGATCGGACTGATGGATCAGTTGATGGATGGATGGATTGATAAGATAGCAAGGCGATGGACAGATGGGTGGGTGGGTGGCCAGATGGATGGATGGATGGATTGATGGATGGAGAGACAGACGGATGGAGAGACAGATGGAGAGATGGATGGAAGGAGGGATGGATTGATCGATGGACTGATGGATTGAGGGATCAGTTGATGGATGGATTGATAAGATAGCAAGGCGATGGACAGATGGATGAATGGATGGATGGATGGATTGATGGATGGAGAGACAGATGGATGGAGAGACAGATGGATGGAGAGAAGGATGGATGGAGAGATGGATGGAAGGAGAGATGGATGGATTGCTGAATGAATGAATGGATCGATGGAGAGGCAGATGGATGGAGAGATGGATGGATGGATGGATGGATAGATAGATAAGGCAGGCAGACAGGATGGATAAATAGATGATAGACAGAGCAAGCAGCATTTTGTGCTGTATACTATCCATGCTCTGTGTTGTACACCTGGGATGTTGTTATAGCTTTGACCAGGTGTTAAAGCAGCCCATGCACAGTCGACTTTTCCTCCCTAGTGTCACCCATATGGTGTCAACTTAATAAACTTAAATCTCACGTTTGAAAAAAAACAAAACAGAAGGAGGGGGAGAGACCCAGGCCGCCTGCAGATGCGAAGGAAACATGCGTTTTGCAAATAGTGCTAGTGCTGAGCTTTGAGGCACAGTGGCTCTTTTTTTACAGTGTGTATTTTTCTGTATTGGGCAGAGTCCCTTTTATGTAACCAGGAAGCAAATCACCACATCCTGACTGTTCTGGAATTTGCCAGAATAGAAGGCAGGTTGTGGTTATACAGCCTTGCAATATTGTCCTAGATAGCACATGGAAGTTCTGCCTGTGTGTGTGTGTGTGTGTGTGTGTGTGTTTGTGTGTGTGTTACATTTTGTAGTATCTCATGTGCGAGTGTGTTTTTAGCTACGTGCACAATGCCAGGCTTATACACCAGGGGTGCAGATGCTCTCGGTGTACATAAAAAGGATATATACATTCCAGGGGTGGGTTTCAACCGGTTCGCACCGGTCCCTGCGATCCGGTTGGTCGCCGAACCCGGAAGTAAGTAACTTCCGGGAACGGTGAAGGCCCCCCCCGCGCCCGCGCCCGCGCGCGCACCCGTACCCGCTCCTTACCCGGTTTTGACGAATTCTGCGCTTCCACGCATGCGCAGGACGCATACAGGGCCTGCGCGATCCTCCAGGAGCAGCTGGAGCATCGCACAGACGCTAGTATGCATGCGTGCACCACGCGAGTGCACGTGCGCGCCGCACGCGAGTGCACGTGCGCGCCGCACGCGTGTGCGAGGACGCCACACACGTGTGCGAGGACGCCACCGGCCTCGTTCCAACCGAACCGGTTGGAACGGGGCGGGAAACCCACCCCTGATACATTCGTCAAGAATCATAAGTTGTGAATGCCCCAACACTGGAAGTCTTTAAGAAGATGTTGGATAGCCATTTGTCTGAAACGCTCTAGGGTTTCCTGCCTAGGCAGGGGGTTGGACTAGAAGACCTCCAAGGTCCCTTCCAACTCTGCTATTGTATTGTATCAATGTATTATTATAAGGTACAACACTTAATGATAGTCATAGGGTACAAATAAGCAATCAGGAAACAATATCATTATAAATCATAAGGATACAAGCAACAAAGTTACAGTCCTGCGGTCATTTGCCTCCAGAAGTTGTGAATGCCCCAACGCTGGAAGTCTTTAAGAAGATGTTGGATAGCCATTTGTCTGAAACAGTATAGGGTTTCCTGTCTGAGCAGAGGGTTGGACTAGAGAACCTCCAAGGTCCCTTCCAACTCTGCTATTGTATTGTATTGTATAAGTGGGAGGAGATGGGTGATAGGAACGATGAGAAGACTAATAGTAATAGTAATGCAGGTTTAGTGAATAGTGGTGAGGGAATTATTTGTTTAGCAGAGTGATGGCGTTCGGGGGAAAACTGTCCTTGTGTCTAGTTGTCTTGGTGTGCAGTGCCCTAAAGCGTCGTTTTGAGGGGAGGAGTTGAAACAATTTACAAACAATTTATGTCCAGGATGCGAGGGGTCTGTAGATATTTTCACAGCCCACTTTTTGACTCGTGCAGTGTACAAGTCCACAATGGAAAGCAGGTTGGCAGTAATTGTATTTTTCTGCAGTTCTGATTATCCTCTGAAGCAGTGGTGAAATTCAGATTTTTTTTTACTACCAGTTCTATGGGTGTGGCTTGGTGGGCGTGGTGTGGCTTGGTGGGCGTGGTGTGGCTTGGTGGGCGTGGCGTGGTGGACATTGCAGGGGAAGGATACTGCAAAATCTCCATTCCCACCCCACTCTGGGGCCAGCCAGAGGTGGCATTTTCCCGTTCTCCGAACTACTCAAAATTTCCGCTACCGATTCTCCAGAACCTGTCAGAACCTGCTGGATTTCCTCTCTGCTCTGAAGTTGGCGTCTGTCTTGTTGGGTTGCAGAACCAAACCAGATAGTTATAGAGGTGCTAATTGCAGACTCAATAATTCCTCTGTGGAACAGAATCAGCAGCTCTGTTGGGCAGTTTGAGCTTCCTGAGTTGGCGCAGAAGGGACATTGTGCTTTTTTGATGACATTTTTGATGTTAGGTGTCCATTTTAGGTCTTGAGATATGATAGAACCTAGAAATTTGAAGGCCTCCACTGTTGATACTGTGTTGTCTAGTATTGTAAGAGGTGGTAGTATCAGAGGGTTTCTCCTAAAATCCCCCACCATTTCTACGGTTTTGAGTGTTTTCAGTTCCAGATTGTTCCGGTTGCACCAGGAGGCTAGTTGTTCAACCTCCCGCCTGGATACGGATTCATCGTTGTCTTGAATGAGACCAATCACTGTTGTGTCATCTGCAAACTTCAGTACTTTAACAGAGGGAACTTTTGAGTGTATAGAAAGAAGTGGAGAGAGCACACAGCCCGGAGGGAGGGGAGGGCTCCTGTGCTAATTGTACAGGTGTGTGATGTGATTTTGCCTAGCTTCACCTGCTGCTTCCTGTCTGTTAGGAAGCTTATGATCTACCTACAAGTGTGTTCAGGTACCGCTAGCTGATTTAGTTTAGTTAGAAGAGTATCTGGAGTGATGGTACTGAATGCTGAGCTGAAGTCTGCAAAGAGGACCCTTGCGTTGGTCTTCGGAGATTCAAGATGTTGTCGGATGTAGTGCAGAGTCATATGAACGGCATCATTTGTCGATCTATTTGCTCGGTAGGCAAATTGCGGGGGGGGGGGAATCTAACAGCGGATCCCTGATGCTTTTCAGGTGGGACATCAGTAGCCTTTCAAAGCTACAGACGTTAAAAGAGCAACCGGTCTGAAGGAATCCAGTTCCTTGACGGAGAGTTTCTTCGGCACTGGGATAATGGTAGAGCATTTGAAGCAAGGAGGAACATAGCCCATCTCTAGTGATTCATTAAAGATGCAGGTGGAGATGGGGGCCAGTCGGTCAGCACAAGCTTTTAAGCAAGGAGTTGTTATCTTGTCTGGAGCCGGTGCTTTTCCTGGCCTTTGTCTGGGAAATAAGACTTTGCACCTCATTCTCCGTAATCACCAAGAGGTGGTGGGCCCAATGGGATGGGGTAGGTTGTAAGAGGTTGTTGTTGGTGTGTCTGGGATGGGGGTTGTGGAGATAGGTGGCTGTAGTTTCCTTTCAAACCTGCAGTGAAACACGTTCAGGCCATCTGCCAGTTGTTGATGTCCTTCAGCCTGGGAAGGAGGTTTGCCGTAATTGGTGATACTTTTAAGAGTTTCCCACATGTTTGCTGGTTCCTTTGTTGAGAACCAATTCCTTAGCTTTTCAGAGTAGCTTCTCTTTGCTGCTCTGATCTCCCTTGTTAATACGTTTCTGGCCTGATTGTACAGCATTCTATCGCCTTCTCTGTAGGCTTCCTCTTTGGAACGACGCAGCTGCTTAAGTTCAGCTGTGAACCAAGGTTTATTGTTACTGTATATTCACACGACCCTGGTCGGCACACATAGGTCTTCTCAGAAGCTGACATATTGTCAGGCCTGCGTTTATATTCCATTTAGAATTTTGGCCTGCCACACTTTCTCTTATTTCATTATGCTGTTTAATTAGTATAGTCGGTGGGAGGGGGGAATAGAAGGAGTAGGATTGTGGAATGTATTGTTTTCATTCTTTACTAGAAGCCAAGGTCATCTCTTGTCTCCGCACTTTCACACCTGACCGGAAGCAGCTGGGTGGAGATGCCAGCGTGGAAGAAGAAAATTGGACCATGTGATGGATTGTGGGTGTGGGGACAAGGTCATGAACTTTTAACTGGGTGGAATTCTGATGTGATTTTCCAGTATTGGAATTCCATAGCCCAATGCCAACATGCCTGTCTTATTAAATTGGAATTTTAAGGATAGTTTTGCCTCTGATTTAATTCTGCATGGTATTTGGAACGCTGGCATTTATGATGTTACAGTATTTGTGAATTCATCCAGGTCTGCAAAGGTTTCTTCAAAAATATTCCAATCAGTGCAGTCAAGGCAAGCCTGAAGCTTTAGCATTGCCTCCTCAGTCCAAGTCCTCACTGATTTAATTGTTGGTTTCCTGGCTTTAAGTCTTTGTCTGTAAGTAGGTACAAGGTGAAGCATGCAATGATCAGAGTGGCCCACAGCTGCTCATTGTAAGGACCGATAAGCATCTTTTAGTATTGGGTAGCAATGGTCTAAAGTATTCTTGCCCCTGGTGGGACAATTGACATGCTGAAAATATTTTGGAAGCCCTTTACTTAAGTTGCCTTTGTTTGAAAACACCTAGCACAATGACCTGGATGATTGAAAATCTCCATAGACTCTTTTGAATGGTGTGTAGATGTTGTTTATTTCTATGTGCCTGTTGATGGCTGATTTGTCTGAGTGCCAGGCTTCCATGAATTCTCTAGCGTTCTTGGATGTGTCTTGGTGAAAGGTGAAGTGTCTCCATGTATTATGCAATTGAAGGGTTTCCATGATTTCTTCGGAGGGCTGGTTGGTATTCATGGATTCATTAATCTTCTGGCTGTTTGTCAAACATATAGATTTTTGGGGGACAGTTTTTCGCTGTAATATTTCTCATGGATGCCAAGGAAAAATTGCAATTTTCCATTGGCAAATTTAAGATGTTTCGCACCTGAAATACTGCATCCAGTTTGAGCCACCACAATATAAGAAAGGTATAGAGACTCTAGAAGGAGTGCAGAGAAGAGCAACAAAGATGATTTAAGGAACTAGAGGCTAAAACATCTCAAGAACGGTTGCTGGAATTGGGTATGTCCAGTTTAGTGAAACAAAGGACTAGGGATGACGATAGCAGTCTCCCAATATCTATGAGACTTCCATAAAGAAGAGTCAAGCTATTCTCCAAAGTACCTGAAAGCAAGGCAAGAAGCAATTGATGGAAACTAATCAAGGAGAGAAGCAACTTGGAATTAAGGAGAAATTTCCTGGCAGAATTACAATCAGTGGAACAGCTTTCCTTCAGCTTCATCACTGGAAGATTTTTAAAAAAGTTTTTTTTTATTTTCAAAACAAACACAACACATAAAATCTTCCTTTTTTACATACTGTTGAAAATGTATCAGTTGGTTACAAAAGGCTTTCGTGCATCTCTTCCACAGTCATCAAGCATAATTCATATTAACACAAGTATTTTAACTCAGATATTTATACATGTTACCGTCATCCTACCTCCATTTTCATTTGACTATAGCTGTTTAAACGTCCTTCATCATAAAATATACCAACATTTAATACATAACCACATACTGGCATTTCATTTACTATTTCTAAAATCCTCCAATGACACTGACTCCTTATGTCCTATTCTAGCTAAACATCCATAATATTTAATAACAAAGTTTTCTATCCTTTCCTAATCGCTGTTTACAATTTACATCTCATTTCCTTCGTGACCCGTCAAAACCGCGGTCCACTAAAGCGCGCCCGATTAAAGCGCGTACGTGACGTCATCATCAGCGCGACAAATACGACCGCAGAGAAAAAAGGGTGCTTTAAAAAGCGCTTTTAAAGCAAGCCGATTCACATAAAGGTAAGGGTTAGGTTTAGGTTTAGGTTTAGGTTTAGGGTTAGGGTTAGGTTAAGGGTTAGGGTTAGGTTTAGGGTTACGTTAAGCGTTAGGTATAGGGTTAGGTTTAGGGTTAGGTTAAGGGTTAGGCTTAGGGTTAGGTTTAGGGTTAGGTTTGGGGGGGTTAGGGTAAGGTTTTCGCGTTAATTTTAAGTTTACCGCTCACAGCGTGCTGTTTTCGTCGCGCTGTGATGACGTCACGTACGCGCTTTCGTCGAGCGTGCTTTAGTCTACCGCAGTTTTGTGGTGGAACCCATTTCCTTATGTTGTACCCATACACATATATACGTTATTATCATTATCCCTCCTTTATTTGACTATATCCTGCATCATATCATTCCCCCCCCCCCTAGTAAATCACTGGAAGTTTTTAAGAAGTGACCGGACAGCCATTTGTCTGAAATGATATAGGGTCTCCTGCCTGAGCAGGTGGCTGGACTAGAAGACCTCCCAAGGTCCCTTCCAACTCTGTTGTTCTGTTCTATGTTCTATGTGTAGACTTCAACTCCCAGAATTCTCCAGTCCTCATTCATGTTACCAAGATTGAGTAAATTTAGTAACTCCTCCCTCTCACCTCCCCTATTTTTTTCCTTTTACCGTATATACTCGAGTATAGGCCGACCCGAATATAAGCCGAGGCACCTAATTTTACCACAAAAAACTGGAAAGTTATTGACTCGAGTATAAGCCTAGGGTGGGAAATGCAGCAGCTACCGGTAATGATGTCCCGTGCAGCCGCGGGAGCGATGTCCCGCCTCCTATGACACACGGCACAGTGATTCCTATCATTGGATCACTGTACCAGAGGAGGTGGGACATCGCTATGTGGCTGCTTGCCATAACAAGGAGGAGGTGGGACATCGTTGCAGAGCGGCAGGAGGGGGAGGAAGGGGAATCGTAAGACAGCCCTGCATTACATTAGAACGTGAGGAGGGGGGATGGTGCGGTGCGCGCTGCGCGGCAAACTGACACAGAGGGAGGGGAAACTCACAGGGGCGCCGGGCCATTCACGAGCGTCACCCAGCGGCATGGCCCCGCCCCTTTTTCTCCTCCATTTCGGGCAATTTTTTCACTGACTCGAGTATAAGCCGAGGCGGCTTTTTTCAGCCCAAAAAGTGGGCTGAAAAACTCGGCTTATACTTGAGTATATACGGTAAATTCTGTTGCCTCCTTTTTAGCTTTTGAATTGCCCATTCTCACCCTGATCCTGGCACAGTGAGTCAAACCCACTTTTTTCGATATTTTATAGGAAATTTGAGTGGGATGTGTCAGACCACAGGGTCTGTCTCTTTGTCGTGATAATGTTTTCATGGGTCGTTGTCTTGGTCTCCCTTGAGTTTCTCTTCCATCAAGGGGTTCAGGGTATTCTTTCCCATATTTATTTTCGGGGAGGGGGGGGAACAAATGAAACTTGGGAAAATCCAAGGCATTCTTGGCTCTTATCTGCGTGTATTTTTTTCCCATGGATGAAGAAAAATGATAATTAATCGTAGCCCAAGAGGCCTCCATACAGTGGTGGGTTCCAGGCAGTATGCCCCGGTATACTGGATACCGTTCCGGTACGGTGCTCTGGAGGGCCCTCTCGAGCTCCTTACCGGAGTTTAAAGGCTTCCGCGCAGGCGCATACAGCACCTGCACGATGCTCCGTGGAGCAGCTGGAGCGTCGCAGAGAGGCTTGAGCTCATGCACGTGCTGCGTGCATGTGCGCGCATGCTGCGCACATCCATGAGGAGGCCACTGGCGTCCATATGTCATGGTTTAAGGTGAATCTCCCTGTTGAACGCCAGGACAGGTTTTTCTGCCTGGAAATGCCTCCATGTTAGCAGCAGGGACTTATTCCCTTCCAAAGCCTCTTCTGAAATTGTGAATGCTCCAACACTGGAAATTTTTAAGAAGAGATTGGAAGTGGAATAGGGTTTCCTGCCTAAGCAGGGGGTTGGACTAGAAGACCTCCAAGGTCCCTTTTGACTCTGTTATTCTCTGTTCTGTTCTATTCTATTCTATTATTTAGTCTATATTCTATTCAATTTTATTCCATTCTATTCTATTCCATATTCTACCTTCTATTCTATTCATTCTTTATTCCCTTTATTCGCTTATTGGCCTTTTGGCTAAGATCTAGTTTATTCCCTATTCTATTCTATTCTATTCTAATCCATTCCATTCCCTTCTTTATTCCTTATTCTCTCTTCTCTCCCATTCCATTCTATATTCTTTATTCTATTCAATTCTATTTTATTCTATTCTATTCTATATTCCTATTCTATTCTATTCCATTCCATTCCACTCCATTCCCTTCTTTATTCCTTATTCTCTCCTCTCCTCTCCCATTCCATTCCATTCCATTCTATATTCCTATTCTATTCTATTCTATTCCATTCCATTCCATTCCATTCCCTTCTTTATTTCTTATTCTGTTCTGTTCTGTTTTGTTCTCTCCTCTCCTCTTCCATTCCATTCCAATCCCTATTCTATTCTATTCTATTCTATTCTATTCTATTCTACTCTATTCTATATTCCTTATTCTATTCTATTCTATTCTAATTCCTTATTCCTTCCTTCCATTCCATTCTGTAGGTTGGGGGATGGTTTTTTTTGCTTACGTTCTTCTTCTTCTTTTGGTCCTTGAGGTCCAACACATGCAGAGGCAGCCTAGGCAGCCTGGGCAGCCTATTTCATTGTCCACACAGATACAGATCGTCCTCGACAGGACCATAATTGAGCCCAGAATTTAGGTTGCTAAGCGAGATGTTTGTTAAGTGCATTTCGCCCCACTTTACGACCTTTCTTGCCAGACTTGTTAAGCAAATCACTGCAGTTGGTAAGTTAGTCACACGTTCGGTAAGCAAATCCAGCTTCCCCGTTGACTTTGCTTGTCGGAAGGTCGCAAAAAGGGGATCGCGTGAGCCTCAGGGCAGACACTGCAGCCGACGTAAATATGAGTCAGCTGCCAAGGGTCTGAGTTTTGATCATGTGACCCTGGGGAGGCTGCAAGGATTGTAAGTAAGAGTGTATTCATTTACCTTTGCTACCAGTTCACAAATATGAGAGCACTCGCACGAGCCACCTCCGCGCATGACTTTCTGTGCATGCGCAGAGTTCCAAAAAACGGGCTGTGATGACATGCAGGCAGGTGGGAGGAGCCTACCATCACCCCTGCTACCGATTCGCCCAAACCGGAGAGACCCGGCTGAATAGCACCACTGGTTGTAAGTGTGAAAACAGTCCTATCCCTTTTTTTCCCAGTGAGGTTGCAACTTGAGACAGTCACTAAATGAACTGCTGTAAGTCAAGGACTACCTGTATTTATGACGGTCGCAGGGTCCCGGGGTCACGGGGAATCCCCTTTTGCGACTTTTTGTCAAACAAAGTCAATGGGGACGCCTGATTCACTTAACAACTGGGTTACTCACTCAACAACAACTGCAATGATTTACTTAACAACTGTAAGATATATACCCAGTCGCACATGGCGATCACACAGCCTCGCGGTTGCTGCAACTGTCATTAACACATGCCAGTTGCAAAGCGGCCGAATTTTGATCATGTGGGGGACCATGGGGCATTGGTTGTAAGTGCGAGGACTGGTTATAAGTCCCTGTTTTTAGTGCTGCTGTAACTTTGAATGGTGACTAAACAGATGTTGTAAGTCGTGGACTCATTATACAAGCAAATACAGGTGGTTCTCGACTTACATCAGTTCATTTAATGACCGTTCAAAGTTACAACACCACTGAAAACAGGGACTTATGACCATTTTTCACACTTACAACCATTGCCTCATCCCCATGGTCCCATGATCAAAATTCAGATGCTTGGCAATTGACACAGATTTACGACGGTTGCAGCGTCCCAAGGTCATGCGATCCCCTCTTGCGACTTTCTGTCAAACAAATTCAATGGGGATGCCTGATTCACTTAACGGCCATGTTACTAACTCAACAACAACTGCAACCATTCACTTAACAACTGTAAGATATATGCCGGTTGCAAATGAAGATCACATGGCCTTGGGGTTCTGAGCAGCCAAGTCAATGGGGAAGCCAGATTCACTTAACAATCGTTGTCGTTGTTAGTTGCGAAGTCGTGTCAGACCCATTGCGACCCCATGGACAACGTTCCTCCAGGCCTTCCTGTCCGCTACCATCCTCTGGAGTCCATTTAAGCTCACGCCGACTGCTTCAGTGACTCCATCCAGCCACCTCATCCTCTGTCGTCCCCTTCTTATTTTGCCCTCCATCGTTCCCAGGAAGAGGCTCTTCTCCAGTGGTTACCAACTATATTACTAACTTAACAACTGCAGTGATTCACTTAATAACTGCGGCAAGAAGGATCGTAAAATGGAGCTTAAATTCACTTAACAAATGTCTCACTTAGCAACAGAAATGGCTAAAATAGCAGAGATGGCTAAAATATCAGCATATCTCAAGGATCACTCAAACGAGAGATATAAACTGGAGTGGAGAAGATGGATTGACTATATTCAAAATAAATATGGGACTAAGAAATTCCAGATAGTTTATGACTGAAGAAACAAGGAATGATATAATCTGTTTAGACTTAGCCTAGCTAGAGGAGTTAAAGCTCAAATGAAAGATGATACCAATTTTTTTTAAAGTTTATTTTAGAACACCTTTGTTAAAGATTTATACCCTGTATTGGTTCTGGGAAGTTGGGGGGGGGGAGGTTGGGGGGAGGTTGGGGGGGAGGGTTAGGGTGGCAGGTAAACATTTGTAAAAAAAAAAAATTCCCTAAAATTTTCAATAAAAAGAAAAGAAATGTTGGGTTAAATTGTGGTCATAAGTTGAGGACTGCCAGTACAGAATCATTTATATATATAAAAAAACATCTTCACCTTTACTTGATCAAATTTCACCCACTTGGGACTCAAATCTGTGATCTCTTTCCCAGGCCCTCTCAGGGAAATAAAATATCAAATTGTCCCACTCCAAAAATTCCTCCCAACATATGAAAACTATTTATGGCAATGAACATTACAAACTCATAAAACGGGAATCTAAAATATACCCAGGACATCTAAAAATATTAGAGCAGCGAAGTAAAACATATGTTGCTGAAAAATAAAAAGGGAAAAAAGCAGCAAGGAGCAGCAATTAAGGCTCACACCTGCTAAATGCCAGCTATAAATACTTTTCCAAAGAATTTTTGGCATAAGTGAAATTTTAAGGCCCATTTTGAAAATAACAGAGGCCTGGCTGGAATCTGGTGGTGATTTTTAAGGGCCAGGCTGCAATTATAGCCAAATCTCTGCTTCCAATCTAATCTTTTAATTTAACGACTGCAGTGATTTAATTTTTTCCCAGTGTCTTTCTAACTTCAGTCAATGAATGGTCGTAACTGGAGGACTAACTGTACCTCGATTCAAAACCTGCTGTTGCAATTTTCCACTTTGGATTTAGAGAAGAAGTTTTCTGCTGCTTTCTTAGGCCTTTTTCCTGTTACCAGTTTCCAGACTCCTGGATCTCCTGGTGGTGTCCCATCCAGGATTGATTTCAGCCTTGGAGAAATTTATTTACTTAATAAGTAAATAAATACTTATTTAATAAGTACTTAAAATAACTCATCCTGGCCAAAACCTTTCAGGGATAGCCCACACTGAGAGTTTTATAGTAACTGTGAGAGGGATCTTGGAGTCCTAGTGGACAACCATTTAAATAGGAGCCAGCCGTGTGCAGCAGCTGCCAAAAAAGCCAACACAGTTCTAGGCTGCATCAACAGAGAGATAGAATCAAGATCACGTGAAGGGTTAATACCACTTTATAAGGTCTTGGTAAGCCCCCACGTGGAATATGGCATTCAGTTTTGGTTGCCACAATGTAAAAAAGATGTTGAGACTCTCAAAAGAGTGCAGAGAAGAGCAACAAAGATGATTAGGGGACTGGAGGCTAAAACATATGAGGAACGGTTGCAGGAACTGGGAATGTCCAGTTTAATGAAAAGAAGGACTAGGGGAGACATGATAGCAGTCTTCCAATATCTCAGGGGATGCTACAAAGAAGAGGGAGTCAAGCTACTCTCCAAAGAGGGTAGAACAAGAAGCTATAGATGGAAACTAACCAAGGAGAGAAGCAACTTGGAACTGAGGAGAAATTTCCTGACACTTAGAACAATTAATCAGAGGAACAACCTGCCTCCAGAAGTTGTGAATGCCCCAACACTGGAAGTCTTTAAGAAGATGTTGGAGAGCCATTTGTCTGAAGTGGTTTAGGGTTTCCTGCCTGAGCAGGGGGTTGGACTAGAAGACCTCCAAGGTCCCTTCCAACTCTTATTATTCTAGTATATAGATAGAGGACCAGGTGTCCCTTTTGGCTAATACAGATGGTCCTCAACTTACAACCAAAGAGAAATCCTTAATTCTCTTAATTCCCAGAAATCCAGTTTGCCTTACTTGCTGTAGTATCTTCAAATAAGTAACAGGGCATCCCCAAAAAATGCACAAAACAATTCATTTCACTGAATTCAAAAGTCTCGTGATACAGTCTTGACTAACAACACTTCATTTAGTGACTGTTCAAAGTTACAACGGCACTAACCAAAGGGACGTCTGACCGTTTTTTCACACTTATATCTGTTGCAGCATTTTGCAACAGATAGTGTTGCAAAATCAACAATATTCAGATGCTTGGTAACCGACTCGTATATATGACGGTCGCAGTGTCCTGGGGTTCACACGATCCCATTTTGCGACCTTCTGATAAGTATAGTCCACGGGGGAAGCCAGATTAACTTCACAGCTGGGTTACTCGCTTAGCAACTGCAGTGAGAACTGAGGCAGGAAAGACCGTGAGATGGGGCAAAATTAAATTGCGGCGGCCGTCTCGCTCGGCCGCAGAACTTTTGGGCTCCATTGTGGTCATAAGCCGAGGACTACCCGTACGGCTGGTGTGGTCCATTGACACCCGTGGGAGAACAAGTTGTGTTTTTCAGACTGGGGTTGTGAAGGAATTTAGAGCAGATGCGGTGGAAGGTATGAATGAGTCACTGGAGAGAAAGAGAGTTTGTTACACTGAAGCAAGCAAGGAAAAAAGGAAACCTCAAAATCACTCCGTCCTGATTTTCCTTAGCATAAGGCAGTGTGGGCAAAGCTTTTGGGCATTGAGTGCCCAAACAGCAATACTTTTGCATGTGCATGCTGGCTGGCACACAGGTGCCTGTTTTTGGCGTTTCCCCAGCCATTATTTGGCCATTTTCAGGCTGGTTTTTGGGCCCAAATGGCCCAAAAATGCCCCCCAAAATGGCCTGTAAACATCCTGGAAAACAACCCCAAAACGCTGTGGTTTTTGGGGGGCTGTTTTTCAGGCTGTTTTCATGCCGTTTTGAGAACTTTTTTTGGCTGTTTTCAGGCCATTTTCCAGCGCTCCGGCACCTGCGAAAACCAGCTGGAAACCAGAAAAGCAGCTGGCGATGGTGCACGTGCCTACATAGAGGGCTCTGAGTGCCACCTCTGGCACAGGTTTGCATAAGGTGTGTCACAGGAAAATTCTAATTAAAAAAAAAACCTACGGGGAAACTCTAAGCAATCAAATTTATTTTAAAATCAGAGGTTTATTCTTTCTCGCGGCACGACAAAACCGCGCTCGTCAAAATCGTGGTGATAAAATTGCGGCGCTAAAGCCGCGACGTCATCACCGCGCGTCATCACCGCCGCGACAACAGCGCGGCAACAGAAGGGCGCTTTAAAACGGCGCCGCGGCAGAAAGCCGATTTAAATTAAGGTAAGGGTTAGGATTAGGTTTAGGGGTTAGGTTTAGGTTTAGGTTTAGGGTTAGGGTTAGGGTTAGGGTTAGGGTTAGGGTTAGGGTTAGGGTTAGGGTTAGGTTTAGGGTTAGGTTTAGGGTTAGGTTTAGGTTTAGGGTTAGGTTTAGGGTACTGAGTGCTTGGGAATGCGCGGATTTGCCCTCCGCGATTATGTCATCGCGGTAGGGTCGCGTTTTTCCTTAGCGCTTAGAACGGCGCGAATTAGTCTTCACGCTTATGTCTCCGCGGATAAGGGCTTCGCGGATTTGTGGTGGAACCATTCTTTCTATCCTGTTTCTCCAAATAAAACCCAACTGGGAAATAAACCCTAGCATGACTTTTCAGGATGCTCGTAATATAACTCCCCCTCCCCAAAATAAGCCCCAGTTAAGATCACCAGACAGACGGACGCAATCAGTGCCGTATTTCCCCCAAAATAAGATCTAACCAGAAAATAAGCCCCATTTTTTTTCTTTTGGAGCAAAAATTAATATACGCCCCAGTCTTATTTTCGGGGAAACGTGGTAATAATTTGGAACAAAAGACAGAAGCAATAGATATAATAGATATAATAGCAATAGTGCACTTATCCTTAACAAGTCATTGCAATGAGGTCCAGAGATATAGAAAGCTCCTTTGATGATGGCTGTTCCCATTCTCTGTTTTGAAAATAACAGAGGCCTGGCTGGAATCTGGCGGTGATTTTTAAGGGCCAGGCTGCAATTATAGCAAAAACTCCAATCTAACTTTTTAATTTGACGACTGCAGTGATTCCTTTTCTTCAATGCCGTTGTAACTTCAAATAGTCATTAAATGAATGGTCATAAGCCGAGGTCTGTACCTTGATTCAAAACCTGCTGTTGCAGTTTGCCACTCTGGATTGAGAGAAATAGTTTCCTGCTGCTTTCTTAGGTCTTTTTCCTGTTACCAGTTTCCAGACTCCTGCATCTCCTGGTGGTGTCCCATCCAGGAACTGTTTCAGCCTTGGAGAAATGTAATTACTTAAAATAACTCATCCTGGCCAGGATGACTAGTCGGACACTACTAGTAAAGATCAGCTTTGTGTTCTGACCCAGGCTTCCTTAGAAAGCAAGAAGCAGAGTCTTGGTCCTGACCAAACCTCTTTTATTTACACAACGGTGAATTCCTTTCATCCACAGTCAGCAAGGCGTAGCAAACAGTCTTTCCGAGGAATGTTTATCCACACGCACCTTATCTCGCTTGGAGAGCTGCCAGATAACTAGTGTCCAAACGCAGGGCAAGGCAAAACGTGGCACAGAGTCTCTTAGAGTCACAAACAGAACTTTCCACTCTTTAACCGACCGAAGGAACGAATTGTTTCCTGAAAAAGCTCCCTCCCCATTTGCTCCTCTTTTGTTTCCTGTGGGAGGGGCGAATCACCTCCAAGGTGTGGCTTTACTCCTAAGTTGACCCTGCTATCTTAGTTGTTCTTGTCTTCTGGCAGCTCTGCGCATGCGGACACTGGGAACAGGCTCCAGCTGTTTCTCTGCCTCACTGCTGTCTATCTCTCTCTCTGCCTCCGATGCAGAGCCCTCGTCTGAGCTTTCCTCAGCCCCCAGGACTGGCCCATGTTCCTCCCCAACCTCCTCACTGTCCGACTCTGCTGCCAGCTCTGCTGGCCACTGGCAGGCCACAACACTTTCTCCATCCTGATGTCCATATAGATCGCGCGAGCGATCATGGGTGCACCTAGGTACACCCACGTTACACCTATCCTCCGTGAGCTGCACTGGTTACCGATCGGTCTCCGGATACGCTTCAAGGTGCTAGTTGTAACTTATAAAGCCCTTCATGGTATTGGATCTGGGTACTTGAGAGACCACCTGCTGCCAATTACGTCCCACAGACCCATCAGATCTCACAGGGTTGGCCTCCTCCGGGTGCCATCTACCAGCCAATGCCACCTGGCTATTACCCGGGGGAGGGCCTTCTCTGTGGCAGCTCCGGCCCTCTGGAATGAACTCCCCGCAGGGATTCGGACCCTCACCTCTCTCCAGGCCTTCCGAAAAGCTGTCAAAACCTGGCTTTGCCGGCAGGCCTGGGGGTGATGAGTTCCCTCCCCTCTCGACATGTATGGTTGTATGACTGTTGTTTACTTTTATTATTTGTATTTTGTTTTTTATGTTCCCCTTTTCCTCCCTTGAATTGTTCACCGCCCTGAGTCCTCCCGGAGAAGGGCGGCATACAAATAATAAAATTCTATTCTATTCTATATACCTTTGGGCTTTCAGTTTTCCTCCCCATCAGCTGGACACTGGGCAAGAACGATGGATGTTTTACAGGTAGTCCTCGACTTACGACCATGTGTTTAGTGACCATTTGAAGTTACTATAGCACTGAAAAAAAGTGACTTACAACCGGTCCTTACCACTGGTAACTATTGCAGCATCCGCACTGTCACGTGATCAAAATTTGGGACCTCGGCAACCGGCATGTTAGTGCATCCCACGATTCCGTGATCAAAATTCAGGCCCATGGCAACTGGTGTGTATTTATCACAGTATGGGGGTCACGTGGTCCCCATCTGTGACCTTCCCAGCGGCTTCCAACAAGGAAAGTCAGTGGGGAAAGCCGGATTCGCTTCACGTCTGCATGATTCGCTTCACTTAGCAACTGCGGCCAAAAAGTCATAAAGTCTCATATAATTCCCTTAACAACCTCTTAGCAATGGAAACTCCAGTAGTCCTTATTAGAATATAGAATAACAGAGTTGGAAGGGACCTTGGAGGTCTTCTAGTCCAACCCCCTGCCTAGGCAGGAAATCCTACACCACTTCAGACAAATGGTTATCCAACATCTTCTTAAAGGCTTCCAGTGTTGGGGCATTCACAACTTCTGGAGGCAACTTCTGTTCCACTGATTAATTGTTCTCACTGTCAGGAAATTCCTCCTCAGTTCTAAGTTGCTTCTCTCCTTGATTAGTTTCCACCCATTGCTTCTTGTCCTGCCCTCAGGGGCCTTGGAGAATAGCTTGATTCCCTCTTCTTTGTGGCAACCCCTGAGAAATTGGAAGACTGCTATCATGTCTCCCCTAGTCCTTCTTTCTATTAAACTAGACATACCCAGTTCCTGCAACCGTTCTTCATTTGTTTTAGCCTCCAGTGCTCTAAACATCTTCTCTGCACTTTCCACATATTTCTACATCGTGGCGACCAAAACTGCATGCAGCATTCCACGTGTGGCCTTACCAAGGCATGATAAAGTGGTATTAACACTTCAAGCATCATTAATTATTATTATTGTCATAAATCAAGGACTGTCTGTCGTCTAGAGCCTTCGAAGGCTGCCTGTCGTGAGGACGCGCAATTTTCACACGCACCACAGGCAATCCGAGGATTGTTTGGTTCAATGTGTGTGTAAACCTTGCAACCCTGCCAGGCAAAAAACACTTTGCAAATTTGCAAAAATCGGAAATTAAAAAACAACAACACCAAAACAAATAAATAGAGAAGGGGATTTGCAAACTGACATCATCCTGGATCAAACCTGAGTCTGCTACCCCCTCATTTACCCTTCCTCTCCCTTCCCCATCACACCCCCTTCCCCGTCCAGCGAGAAAATCTCCCCCCTCCCCAAGAAAACCCAGTTGCCACGGCAACCCACAAATGTCAGGCCCCGTGTGGTGCATAGCTGTTGCCACGGTAACCGTTTCTCTTTTTGGGATTTTGAAGACACGGAAAGTGAGGCCTTCTTGAAGAGATGTGGGGTTATTTTTTTTTGGGTGGGGCGGGGGGAAGAAAACCCAGCAATTTTGAGGGAAAGAGGAAAGGATGGAATGGGCCTGAAGGAGCCATTTTGCCTCCAACCAGTGAGGTACATGCCTTGTATCCTTAATGTTAGGAAAGGAAAGGAAAGAAGGGAAGGAAAGAAGGAAAGGAAAGGAAAGGAAAGGAAAGAAAAGGAAAGAAAAGAAAAGGAAAGAAGGAAAGGAAAGGAAAGGAAAGGAAAGGAAGAGGGAGGGAGGGAGAGAAGGAAGGAAGGAGAGAGGGAGAGAGGGAGAGGAAGGGAAGGAGAAAAGGAAAGAAGGAAGAAGAGAGGGAGAAAGGAAGGAAGAAAGGAAGGGAGAGTGGGAGGGAAGAAGGGGGAGAGGAAGGGAGGGAGAGAGGGAGAGGAAGGGAAAGGAGAAAAGAAAAGAAGGAAGAAGAGAGGGAGAAAGGAAGAAGGAAAGGAGGGAAGGAGGGAAGAAGGGGGAGAGGGAGGGAGGGAGAGAGGGAGAGGAAGGGAAAGGAGAAAAAAGAAGGAAGAAGAGAGGGAGAAAGGAAGAAGGAAAGGAGGGAAGGAGGGAAGAATGGGGAGAGGAAGGGAGGGAGAGACGGAGAGGAAGGGAAAGGAGAAAAGAAAAGAAGGAAGAAGAGAGGGAGAAAGGAAGAAGGAGGGAAGGAGGGAAGAAGGGGGAGAGGAAGGGAGGGAGAGAAGGAAGGAAAGAGAGAAAGAAACAAGGAGGGAGAGAGAGAAGGGAAGGGAAGGAAAGGAAGAAAGAAAAAGAAAGTGGGAGGGAGAGAAGGAAGGAAGGAAAGAAACAAGGAGGGAGGGAAGGAAGGATAGGAAGGAAAGGAAGAAGGAAGAATGAAGAGAAAAGAAAAGAAAAACATTATTACCATTGGTTGATTTTGAAGGAGCTACCTCTTACTCACTCACCCCATTTTTTTGTCCCATGGGAAAAATGCCTCTTTTCACTTTCTTCTGGGGATAATAGCCAAAAATGCCATCATTATTAAGGATGTCTATCCAGCTGGTGAGACACCAGGGACCGGTGTGCGTATAAATGCGTTGGCCTGGATTTATGATGGACTGTTGAGTTGGTGCCAACTCTTAACTAGATAGATCTTCAGTTTGATCCTTCTGGTCTTCCAACCATGAACCCATCCCTCCTGGGACTGGGACCATCTCTCTTGCTGCTGGTGGTCCTCTTCTCCTCTTTCCTTCCACCTTCCCCAGGATCAGAGCCTCCTCAAGAGATCTAGGACTTCAAATCATGTTTCAAAAAGTAGGATTACTTGAGTCTAGTCATCAGTGCCTTGAGTGAAAACTCTTGAGTTGGTTTGATGATGATCCATTCTCGGATCTTCTCGGATCTTCTCTGACGCCAATGCTCAGAATCATCCATGGTGTTTCTACCTTTCTTCAAATATGGTCACCATGATATAAAAAAAGATATTGAGAGTCTAGAAAAAAAATGCAAGGAAGAGCAACGGAGATGATTAGGAGGCTGAAAGCTAAACTATATGAAGAAATGTTGCAGGAATTTATCTGAAATGGCATGGGGTCTCCTGCTCCAGCAGGAAGTTGGATTAGAGAACCAAGATCCCTCCCAACTCCCGTCTGTTATTCTAAAATCTAATTTTGGCTTCCGTTGATGGTCACAGGGAAGACCAAAGCTTGTACGATTCCAGTCATTGTAAGAACAGACACATCCCAGCATCTCAGCATCTGTTCATGGGACATAGAGTAATAAGAGTTGGAAGGGACCTTGGGAGGTCTTCTAGTCCAACCCCCTGCTCGAGCAGGAGAGCTTATACCACTTCAGATAAATGGTTCTCCAATCTCTTCTTAAAAGCTTCCAGTCGCAACTATAATACAATAATACAATGAAGGCAAGCTAATGAAGGCAAAGCTGTCCCATTGGTCGATTGCTCTCATTTTTAGGAAACTTCTCCTTAGTTCTGGGTCAGGGGTCTCCAACCTTGGCAAGAGCCGAGGTGGCGCAGTGGTTAAAATGCAGCACTGCAGGCTACTTCAGCTGACTGCAGTTCTGCAGTTCGGCTGTTCAAATCTCACCGGCTCAGGGTTGACTCAGCCTTCCATCCTTCCGAGGTGGGTAAAATGAGGATCCGGATTGTTGTTGGGGGCAATATGCTGACTCTCTGTAAACCACTTAGAGTGGGCTGAAAGCCCTATGAAGCGGTATATAAGTCTAACTGCTATTGCTATTGCTAACTTGATGACTTGTGGACTTCAGCTCCCAGAATTCCTCAGCCAGTAGGTCAGGGGTCTCCAACCTTGGCAACGTGATGACTTGTGGACTTCAGCTCCCAGAATTCCTCAGCCAGCTGGAGTCCACAAGTCATCAAGTTGCCAAGGTTGGAGACCCCTGACCTAGGTTGTTTCTCTCCTTGGTTATTTCCCTCCATTGTTTCTGGACTTCTGGTGCTTTGGAAAATAGTCTTCTTTGTAAAAGACCCTCAAATATTCCAAGACCTTCACAGCTGCTCTCTCTAGCGTTAGTCGGCAATATATTTCTCGACTGCTGGTCCCTTTACTGTTGTTGGTTGATCCTCAAAAACAGGAGCTCTCTAACCACTTCAATAGCTTCATTGTCAATTCCAAGGCAGCCTGCCGCCTGCGTTGTCACTCATCCTGTTTCCCCCCCTGCACCTCTTGACTCTTAGCCCTACGGCTTCGAGATCATTTGCATTTTCAACTCCCCAAGGAGGGGGGATCAACGAGAGTCGGGTTTGTCTTTAAAAACACATATATGACACATGGGCAGAACCGCTTGACCTCTCCTAGCACGTGGTCTGAATGCCAAATTTTAAAATTTAATATGGCTGAGATGATTTTGCCACCTCCAAATTTCTGGATTGTAACATGAATGCTAAATACCCTTTTTTTCCTCCCTCCAGTAAAATGTTTGTTCCAAAGGAGGAGGTACACCATTAAGTCACAACAAAACTTCTTTGATCCTTCCTTCCTTCCTTCCTTCCTTCCTTCCTTCCTTCCTCTTCCCCTCTTCCCTTCCCCTCCTCCTCCCCCAACCTTACCACTCCTATCCCTACCCTCGTCCTTCCTTCCTTCCTTCCTTCCTTCCTTCCTTCCTTCCTTCCTTCCTTCCTTCCTTCCTTCCTTCCTCTTCCCCTCTTCCCTTCCCCTCCTCCTCCCCCAACTTTACCACTCCTATCCCTACCCTCGTCCTTCCTTCCTTCCTCCTTCCTTCCTTCCTCTTCCCCTCTTCCCTTCCCCTCCTCCTCCCCCCAACTTTACCACTCCTATCCCTACCCTCGTCCTTCCTTCCTTCCTCCTTCCTTCCTTCCTCTTCCCCTCTTCCCTTCCCCTCCTCCTCCCCCCAACTTTACCACTCCTATCCCTACCCTTGTCCTTCCTTCCTTCCTTCCTTCCTTCCTTCCTTCCTTCCTTCCTTCCTTCCTTCCTTCCTTCCTCTTCTCCTCTTCCCTTCCCCTCCTCCTCCCCCAACCTTACCACTCCTATCCCTACCCCGTTCCTTCCTTTCTTCCTTCCTTCCTTCCTCCTCTTCCCCTCCTCCTTCTTCCTTCTCCCCCCCACCCTTTCTCCTCCTATCCCTACACAAAGAAGAGGGAGTCAAGCTATTCTCCAAAGCACTTGAAGGCAAGACAAGAAGAAATGAATGGAAACTAATCAAGGAGAGAAACAATGTAGAATTAAGGAGAAATAATGGCAAGAACTAAGGAGAAATTTCCTGACAGCGAGAACAAATTAATCAGTGGAACAGCTTGCCTCCAGAAGTTGTAAATGCTCCAACACTGGAAGTTTTAAGGAAGAGACTGGATAACCATTTGTCTCAAATTGTCTAGGGTTTCTTGTCCAAGCTGGAGGTTTGATAGAAGACCTCCAAGGTCCCTTCCAACTCTGTTATTCTATTTTACCCTCCTTCCTTCCTTCCCTCCCTCCCTCCCTCCCTCCCTCTTAATTTAGTTTCATAAAAGGTGGATGATAAGTGAAATACAGATTCTATGGCAAGATACTTCACCCAGTTTAGAAAGATGTCCTTTTGCCAATGACTAGGCTAGCAAGGAAATAAAATATGATCTAGTGGCTTCTAAGAATTCTGGAAGGAATGATAAAGGCATAACATCATTTGGCTATTGCAAAAAAACCAAACAAACAGGATTGTGTAAGCTAAACTCCATTCAAATCAAATCAAATCATTCTTGGTATAAGCATAGACCAGCATACAAATCTCAGCTTTTTTAGTGGGGGGCCAATTGCATGGGGAAGCTTAATTTTGCTGCCAGGATTTTAATGTTTATGGTTTTAACAGATATATGTATATTGTGCTAGATCAATCGAATAAATAAGTAACAGAATAACAGAGCTGGAAGGGACCTTGGAGGTCTTCTAGTCCAACCCCCTGCTCGAGCAGGAGATACCCTATACCATGGTTGTCCAATCTCTTCTTAAAAGCCTCCAGTGATGGGGCAGTCACAACTATAATACAATAATACAATGAAGGCAAGCTAATGAAGGCAAGCTGTCCCATTGGTTGATTGCTCTCGTTTTTAGGAAACTTTTCCTTAGTTTTAGGTCAGGGGTCTCCAACCTTGGCAACTTGACAACTTGTGGACTTCAATTCCCAGAATTCCTCAGCCAGCTGTCCAGTCTCTTCTTAAAAACGTCCAGTATCGGAGCACCCACCACTTCTGAAGGCAAACTATTCCACTGATTAATTGTTCTCGCTGTCAGCAAATTCCTCCTTATTTTGGCAGTGAATTTCTCTCTGAGCTTACCATCTCATTCCTGAACCTTTTTGTTACCAGCCTGAGTAACATCCTCTCGGAAGAAAATGTCCTTCTGGGTTCAGTTCCAAGTGGGGAGAAAGACACTGAAAACATGGCGGCTGTTTGGAAAGATGTTTTTTTAATGGTGGACAGGATCCAGGGGTGGGTTGCTGTCGGCATTACCGCAGGTTCGGTGCACGCGCAATTTTGCATGCACAGAACATTAAAAAATGGAGAAAAAACATGCCGCGTCGACGGGGGAACAATTTTGGAGGTGTGGCAGGCCTGGGTCGCTGCCGCTTCCAGCGACCCAGGCCAGCAAACCGGTTCCACCGGACCAGTCCAAACCGGTAGGAACCCACCTCTGATAGGATCACGTGCTTTCAAGATGTTGGGTGAAGAAAAAAAGGGAAGAGATGCTGAGAGTGCCTGAGTTTTATTCCCTCTCTGGGCCCCATCCGAGAGCTTCCCATTCCTGTGCAAGAAATGCACTCGGTGTGAAGTTTCCAGAAGATGCCCTGATTAATTTACGAGCCTCGAGACAAAGTTCAAAAGAAATCCAGTCATTTATTAGGAGCAACATTTTGGCATGTTCTTCTGCCGAGCCAAATCTGATTTCCTGGTTAATGGTATCTGACCTTTACCCCTGTGTCTCCCCTCCCCTCAGTCTGTGTCATAAATCATATTCACCAATGAGGTGCTGCAGCAGGCTATAAACGTGTTCGCACCTCACACGCCTACTGTAGAAATCTGAAATCTGACCCTGGTCGAAGGTACGCATGGTCTTCTCCATCCCTCCCATGTCAACTTGATAACAGGCATGGAAACGCTTTA